>NC_069362.1:33047500-33351250 GCF_021730395.1 Mercenaria mercenaria
CATTTAAAAGAAAAATAGTTTCTAACCTTTAAGTATCTTGTCATTACAACCGCGCGCGTGCACACACACACACACGCACACACACACACACACACTAAGGTTCCTCCGCAACTTCTGCGATATCTATCTTTATTTTCACTTTTCACTTTGACTTATATCTCTATTTCAGTGTATATATTACTGATTTTTATAAGATTTATAATTATCCCCTTTAATGTGACAGTGTTTAAGAAACTGAGTATTTCCTCAATATTTTCGCTTTTTACATTTTTATATTTCTAGTGAATTTTTGCTAAATCTGTACTTTTTTATGTAAATTGTTAGAAATGTAATACACTAAGACTTATATCTGTATCATTCGCGAAGCAAAGTATGTTGATCAAATTGATAGTTAAAATATTTATACTCTATGCATTGGTCAACTAGGATAGGGAAACCAAACGTTCAAAATACCTCCAGCAAAGTTCTTAGTTCTACATGTATTAAGCGTTAAGTGAATATAAGCAAGTTTGAAGGACCATAAATCCGTTACTTGACCTTAATCTTAACCCGTAACCTTTAAGTATGCGCGGAGTTACCATTTCATTCGACGTTAAACTATTAGATAAAGAAAAACAGTACAGTACAAAAAATAGAATTTATTAGAAGCTTTAGTTCACAGTCTGATGTTGCCGGTCGGCAGACATAATGTTTTTAAGAATTTAAGATCTTTTTTTTTTTCAAAGCTATTGAACTAGGGAAACATTTTAGTCGATATAAATAAAGGAAAATGGACAGATCTTAAAATATTCAAGAGATAAAAATGTCAGTTTTGCGACTTTTGAGCAGCTACGTTGGAAACAGCACGTAATGGATTTTCCATGTCCTTTAAATAACATTATGGTTTTATTCATGCTCATTCTAGAAGACTTTGAAGCAGCACTACGAAAACATTTTTCATCACATTAGATAAAAATTATCTGGCTTCTGTTTACATTTATGTTTTGTTTTGTTTTGTTGGATTTAACGTCGCACCGACACATGATAGGTCATATAGCGACTTTCCAGCTTTAATGGTGGAAGAAGACCCCAGGTGCCCCTCCGTGCATTATTTCATCACGAGCGGGCACCTGGGTAGAACCACCGACCTTCCGTAAGCCAGCTGGATGGCTTCCTCACATGGAGAATTCAACGCCCCGAGTGAGGCTCGAACCCACATCGATGAGGGGCAAGTGATTTGAAGTCAGCGATCTTAACCACTCGGCCACGGAGGCCTCGTTTACATTTATGATCTCATATCAATTGTAAAGAGAACGTTCCCGTATGATCGTATAGGTTGATGAAATATTCAACATTATTACATTTTCTAGCAAATCTGATTAGGTTGGAAATATAAATCCAAGATCTTGCCGAAGGTAAAACCCCAAGTAAGCCATGTACTTTTGGCGGCAAATAAAAAAGATTTCCACATGTAGCTCTATGTGGAAACACTTTCCTGTTGCGGTGATCTCGTATTTAGTTATAGTGCTGAAGATGCTCACCTGATTGATTTTAAAAAGAGTTTGGCTGAACTGAAGAAAACGAAAAAAAATTCTATGATGATCTCTGGTATGGTTCTACGGACAACACTGCTGCACAGTAATTTAAGGTGATGATCCAACAAGTGATTCATACGGAAGCCTATTAGGGACATTTTGTCTCAGTTTTTATGCATTACCTCTTATGTGTGATGTATTATGCGTTACGTATTATTGATTACCTTTTAGATTATACACGTAAGATAGAGGGGAAGCGGGAAATATGAACTGAATCCTTTATATGTGGAATGTATAAAGTTTTCTTTCACAAAGCTCGATCGAAAAGCTGTTAACTGGAATCTACATTCCGCATGAAAAGACTGATCTAGTGTACTTTGTTACCAAAGTATTTGATTTGTATGATTTTGGCAAGAAAGTTAGCTAAGAAGATGTCAATATATGCTGTCAAATGCGTGGTTCCCGTAGGAAGATATATAGTCAAGACTCAGAATGTCTAGTAAGACAGCTCAAACCTATAGTGTTCAAATTTCCATACATGTACAAGATGCTATATAGAGATTGAAGAAAACTTTGATTTAATCACTTATTAACAAAATGAAAAGATCTTTCATTTTATTATATTATTTTTCCTTGTATCTGTGAAAATAAAGGTATAATTGGATATGATACAGATTTGGTTAGGGGACACTTCTATGACGTTTGAATCATTCCTTTGCTCAGGAAACTATGTAAATTTATCTTGGGCTTAGAATATTTTCATCGAATTCTTGTTGAAAAGGACACTAACTGCGAGTGAGATATGTTTGTTTAAATGTGGTGTAAGGTGTTAATAGCTTAAATACTGGTGAAGTTATAAATACGCTGGAATGCTTCATCTTAGTGCGGCGCGAACTGCGAATTCCTACTTAAGTCTAATTTATCAGCTCTTGCATATATAAAATGTACATAATTTTGCATTAGGTATTACATATTACATCTTATGTCTAAGGTATTAGGCATTAGATATTTCATCTTATGTCAAAGGTATTAGGAATTAGGTATTTCATCTTATGTCTAAGGACTTTAGTCCTTTAAAAAAACCAGAAAATTAGAAATGGGTTTTCTTTAGTCTGTTTATGGGCAGTAATGAAATATATAATGCTTCAAGACAGCAAACTGAAATAAATCACTAGGAAATAACAAATGGGTTTTATCGAGTATGTTTATGGGCAGTAATGAAATACATAATGTTGCATATGTCCTTTTGCACCAGTTTAAGCAATCCTCTAATTTTTGGAACAGCCAAACCCCGACTTCCTTTTACAATAAGTATATTTTAACTAAGTTATGGTCTGGTTTTGTAAACTCAAACCACAATACCAGATGTACAACGTAACATGTTTAATAACAATCCTAGGTCTGATGACTCTAGTTTAAATACTTTTTGAGATATACATGACATATATTCGGACAGACGTACGGACAAGAACAATTTTAGGACTCCCATAAAACAACAAGAAACAGAAGCTGTCTATTGACAGTGCACTTGACTATTCGAAGAATTGATGGAAGTATGGGTTCAAAATATTAAGATTTTCTGACAAAAGGAAAAAAATATAGATAAGACAAACAATCTACCTGTATTTGTGGATCTGGATATATCTTGCACTATATGGCAATGTGTGGCCATGATGGTAAGCAAGTGTTCAAAGTTTCGAAGTTATATATCAAACATTTTAGACAAAATATGGAATAGTATGCGAAACGTAACTAATTTTTATGCCAAAAGAAAACGCCATGAATGAGCTAAAGACCTTGTCCTAGCTATGTAGTCTTGCCTACATATGTTTACTATGATGGTAAACAAGTGGTCATCACAAAAAGTTGTTTAAAGGTATTTCTATTTCTGTCTCTAAGAGCTTCAGAAAGGGATCAACTGCCCCGTGTTTAAACTACAGACAAAGTTTGATGAAAATTCAACAAAAGACTTCATCAAAAAAAATGTTTAAAGGTATTTCTGTGTTTAGCTCTAGAGGACCCTACAAGGGGACCATTGCGCGTTTAAAAACAAATTTGGAAATGACCTTATAATGGTGGTACAGACCAGGTTTGATCAAGATCCATCATGGTGTTCATAGCAGAAGTCGTTTAAAGCTTTTTTCTAGTTTTAGCTCTAGTGATCACCAAAAGGGGTAAAATGCCACAAGCAGTAGTCGTTAACGGCCGCCAGTTTTGTTTCCCAATTTAGAACTAGGCAAATCTAATTTTGATAAGTAACATACAAGATATAACACCTAAGAGGTAATACGCAACATGTAAGAGGTAACTGATAGCACGTTACACATAATATGTCAAACATAAGAGGTTATGCATAAAAACTAAGACAAAATGTCCCTAGTAGGCTTCCGTAGATTCATGACTATCAGTATTCTTATTTCAGTTAGTGTCCACATTAATGCAGTCAGGTGGAACGACTTCGAACAGACGTTAGGGAAGTCCATCCCTTAAGATGATACAGAAAAGTATTGTTGAACATTCATCCAGCGGCGGTTCATGAGTAGAAATGGGTGACTGACAAATAGAACATGATCAGCAGAAGAGCGAGGCTTCAACGAAATAAAAAGGTCCTATATTGTCTAAAAAGAAACTAAGAAAAAAAAAAAAGAAACATGCCTGTTAGGTTTTAAGTATGACCGCCATAAAACAATGTTTACTTGCTAATCTTTTGCATAGTTTTTGCGGCGTTCATGGTTTATTCAAATACTTATAAAATTGACTGAACTATTGACTTCATCAAAAACTAATTAGCAATTCGCATTCCCTCTGCAAATAATTACCATATAAATGCACGATTGCAAGCGTTTTCAGCAATATCAGCATGGTATTTATGTTGTCAATCAAATAGTTTAATTTACTGATTAAACTTAGGACTACTCTTAAGAAATACGCCTCTTATCTTGACATCTTAATGTTGTTGTCTTTTGCATGTTCAGTAATGTTATCAAACATTCTTAGGAAAATTAAAAACCAGATTTGTCCGTAGTTTCAGGTGGAAAGTTTAAAATTAAGATTATTAAACAGTATTGATAAAGGTTAAAATGAATAAAACGGAATCTTAAAAATTCATTTATGATATATAATGTGATAAAATCAATTTCCGAATGAACTGGAGTTTAAATGTAAAACATGAAGGACCTCAGTGTAATGTTTTGGTTCTTTTAAGTTTACACCCACATTACATTTTTATAAGGAATGGGGCGTTTTCTTTTAAAGATAAGAACGACGAAGGCATACACGTTAACTTGCAGATAGCCTTATATACTGAACAGAACGGCTAACAAGTTATTTTCTGTTTTGCCGATATATCTTAAACATTACTTACAAAATGTTTTGAAATTGAAGTACACCCAGAAAAAATATGGTACTCATGACATTTCATATTTTCAAAAAACTTATATCAATGCCATTATATAAAAATTAATGTATTTCATTTAACTGCATCCCCCACCACTCCCTCTCCCTCCCAATAAAAAAAGAAAAGAAAAATATACAAACAAGCGAAATGTGGGAAAAATTATAACAAAACACAATAACTTCTTTATGGTTCTCGTTCCATATAGTACTTTCATGATATGTACCCATTTCCTAGTAAAAATTCTGAATTCTTTAAATTAGTATTTTCTCGGCTTTTACAAACATTTAGTGTCATATCTATTTTTATAACTATTTATAAATGGGATAAAGTGGGCGACATTATATTTCTATTTTATTTTATTTTATTTGAGTCTCATCCATTTACATAGGTCAATTTACATAAACATATAAAATACTGCACATAAAATAAAATGTAGACGGTCACTCTAGTAAGAGTTACAAGAGACTTTATACAAATACTACACCATTTGGTATATCAGACATCACGTTTTTATATTCCACTTGCAATTAAGTATATATACATTATAAGAATTAGGAAGTGTTCGCTAATCGTGCACTGAAGTGCATAAAAGAGCCTTAAAAGATAATTAATAAATTTTGACGAAGAGTTTAAAGGTGCACTATATATGCTCCAGTAAAAAGAAATTAAAAACATGTACCACCTCTAATCAGATTAGAGGCAGACAGATTAGCAAATACCTCCTAAAATGATATATAAAAAACAGCATTACTGTATAACAGGTTTTTTCTTATTTTTAAAATATTACAGCAGGTTTTGGCTACAACTCTAACTATATCAGGATGGGTGAACATAAATTTTGATTTATAATCATCAGACAATTCACTGAAGTTACTCATTATGGATCTAATTCTCTAACAGGCAATGTCTTTCGTCATTATACTCGGACAGTGCATTAAAGCATGATTCTGATTCATACATAAATACAAATGGACAGGTTCTATTCATTTCTGGTATGTTTCATACGCCCGGTCTCTAGCCTATTGGTGCCACACCACACCTAAATCTGGCATAGCAGCCCATGCAGAAATGACATATAATCTTACGTAGTTTCACATTCATATTCGCTTTAAATGACTGTTGTTCTCAATTATTACGGCCAGAACCATTACCACTATGTAGTCTTTCTAAATCAGACCTCCATGAGCAATGTGATCATTCATATAGTTTCAGACATATCATCTGTAATTGCCGTCGTGAGAAAGGCAATTGTAAGTAATTAGCCCAAGTGATTGTAGCTTACTGGTCACAATGTAAACCCCGTTTTTACACCTACTATTGCATATGTGCCATGTCTAGTCAAATATTTTCTTATTTACTCTCGACCTATCATAACTCCGGCAACGGCTCTAATGATTACAGACAGATTTCAATTGTTCAACCATAATTGGCTTCCAGCCCATTTCACCTTGTATAGCAGCATTGGGAGTATACTTCCCAGTACCAAGAAAAAACCGCATTGCTCTATGGTGCACTGCATTAATACAAGAATAAGATCTAAAACCCCAAATTGGAGCTCCGTAACTGATAACTGGAACAACACAGGAATAATACAATTTAGTGTATACATTGTAAGGTAAACCACCACTATTTTTGAATTTTGCAATAAAACGACCAAGAGCACGGCCAGCGCTCTGAGCTACATTTTTTTGCAGTTACATTAAAGTCAAGGTGTTCAGACAACAAGATACCCAAATACAAGTATTTTCAGACAACAAGATACCCAAATACAAGTATTTATCTGTATATTCTATTACTGACTGACCGCAAGTGAAAAATATAATCAGATCTCTGCACACTTACTAGTCTGAACTGGATGATATTACTTTTACTACAATTTACAGACATAAAATTGGAAATACACCAATCGTTTAAAGACGTTAATATGATTTGTAGATCAGTTTCGCTTTCAGCAAGCAGCACAATGTCATCCGCATACATAAGTATACAAATACGTTCATCATCAATACTAATACCTTTACCTAGACTTTTTAACAATATTGCAAGATCATTAATATAGATGTTGAACAACACAGTTGATAGAGAACAACCTTGACGTAAACCTGTCTTCACATTGAACCAGTCCGTAAAATGACCATTTACACTTACGCAACAAGTGATGTTCTGATACAAAGACCTTACAGCTGATAGCAGTTTAGGCGAGATACCAATATTGACTAATTTGTGCCATAGTAAGTTCCTATTTACAGAATCAAATGCCTTACGGAAGTCAATGAAGGCACAGAATGTTGACTGTTTATTTTTCTTCCGTGTATCAATAATGTTTGTCAGGCTGGAAACATGATCTGTGGTACTTCTCTTTTCACGGAACCCATTTTGCTCCTCAGCAATAAGCTCATTGGTATCAGTCCAATTTACAATGCGTTCATTCAAGATACTAGTATACATTTTATACATTGTTGAGGCCAAAGTTATTCCACGGTATGACATGGGGTCCCTTTGGTCTTTACTGACTGCTTTAGGTATTGGGTTTATTATACTTTTTGACAACACAGATGGCACAAGCCCTGTTTGGAAACAGACGTTAAATAAGCTATGTAGAACTAATAAGGACGAATCATTTTTCAGAACTTCGGACGGTATAAGATCTACACCAGATGCTTTACCTCTTTTAGCCTTTCGACTGCTTTTACAACTTCTAAAATGCTAATATTTTTGTCTAAATCATCATTCACATTGTCCATTGAATGGATAATTCCGGGCCCATCCATTCCCCGATCTGAATTAAGTAGATTACTGAAGTCATGTTTCCACCTATCAAGAACAGATTTTAAATCATTAGATATAGTGCCATTCTCAAGCACTATTTGCATAGGTATTGACTTTTTCCGGTCAGAACTTATACCAATTTTACCAAAATCTTTCCAAAATACTTCTTGGTTACTCTCTAGATCTGATAGCAATTTAGACTGTATACTATACCAGTAGAGACGTTTACGTCGCTGAACTTCCCGGTCAAAATGTTTTCTAGATAATACATACTCATGTTTAAGTCTAATCTTTTGCGACCTATTTGTACATTTAAGCCATTTTCTTTCTGCTTTGTGCATAGATTTAAACAAATCAGTGAGATTTTGGTTCTATCATGGTTTTGCTTTTCTAAAGACTTTTGAATTCGGTTGGTTGGGGTTTATGGTCTTTGAAGACAACTTAATATACATTTCATCTCTAACAATACCACACCGACCACTGTACACTGTATCAAGGTCAGACTGTGTTCTCATACCCTGCTCAATTTCTGAGATCAATGTATTGATCTTTGCTAATGTATCGTTATCACTAAGAAATGTGTTAGGAATACTTCTAAGATCAAATTTATCAAAGATAGGAGCATTACTATGACCATCCATTGTATGAGAACAAACTCCAACATTGAAATTTATATTCCATGTCAGAACAGAGTGATCCGGTATATTACGGGAAGATGTGAAATTAGCACCAATTTCATTTATTATCTCTGTTACACGTATAACATTAAAATCATCAAAAAACTGCAAGTCATCATGGTTTAGTAGGCAATAGTCTACCACTGCACAGCCTTTGCTAGATATAGATGTAAAATCATTATTTTTATACCTGCGGCCATTCAACATGCACATATTACTATCTATAAGAAATTGTATGAGCAAATCCCCATAAGAATTTGTTTGGAAGTCTAAAACATTACGGTGTTCAATCTCATCTAAACCTGCTATAAAATCTTCATTATTGCCACAACGACTGTTAAGGTCCCCACAGACGTATATTTACCCATCATTTTGATATTCATATTTATCTTGCCTCCTACAAGTTTCTTGCATTTCTATTGGTCAATAGACGTCACGTGGAGACGGGATATATTCCATATCCTGCTAGTATATTTCAGATATGAATTTTGATTAAAACAAAATGGCTGCTACACTGTTGGCGTAATTGACTTAGTCAGATTATTTATTAGCTCCAGCGATAGTATCGTTTCCGAGAGTAAATTTAGTGTTTTCTTGCCGATTTCATTCTACTTTAGTTGAGGCTCATGAAGTTTGACAAAAGTTAGCCGTAAAAGCGGAATAACTCTGTACAGTATGGGATACACGGACGTCGAAATCTTGTTTTAAGTTAAATCATCGTAAAATGAAGGAATTGACATATTTGTTACTCAGCAGTTTGTTGTAGGATCATTTAATCTACGTGCAAGATAAATGATTTAACAGGAAATGGAATGAAAGCCGAAGTAACATTTGTGACATCGTGAAATCTGGTGACTTCGAAGGGATGGAACATGAAGTGTTTTTAGTGTTTCTGATCTAAACCAGTTCATAACCTGTGTAAATGAGTTTTTGTGTTTTGTGACTTAACCAAAACACAGGTCATTGTGCATTTTATGGCTGGTGTAAATCAACTATAAACAAAACATGATGACCAAACAAATGATTGTTGAATTCCAGTCTGCACTGTAAGTAGCTTTGTTAATTTACAAAATATGTTGATTATAGCATGTAAGTAAAGGGTAGCCGGCAAGATAAAATCGTTACACAGCTTGTTGGTGACAGGATAGGGATATACGATGTCTCGAAAATCCATATCAGGCTCGAGCTTCGCTCTCGCCAGATATGGATTTCCTCGACAGCGTATATCCCGTATCCTGTCACCAACAAGAAGTGTAACTAATACTATTTTGTAAAATGTTATCATAAAATAGATTCGCATCTGAGTGGCGTGAAGAGTTCTCAGGCGGTAAGTAACAAACACGTGGGAGCAAACAAATATCTTCAGATTTATGCTTCATCTTTAACCAAAGTATACCTTCTTGACTGTCATTTAGTACAGATATATAAAATCATTTTAAAGATGTTTATTAATTAAAACCCCAACTCCTCCCGAGCCATGCCAGGCATTCCTATGAACAAACTTCCTATTATTACCATACCAAATGTAGTTGTCAAGTAAAATAGAATCTGAGCCTAACAAATGACTTTCAGCTATTTCAATAATATCCAAATCTAAAAAAAATACACAACTTTGTCTTAAAATAAAATTATCAGAGGCATTGTTTATGTTTCACCCTCTAACATTCCAAAAGTCTGCATAAACCTCAGGTTATAACTTTATGTAATTTTTATTTGTTATTAACAATACTTTAAGGAGGTAGGTTACCTTGATATTTGTCCAACCGGAAGCTAACGTGACGATGTACGACAATGTTTACGACAAACTAAATGTGTTTGTATATCCATTCTTCTGAAAACAAATCATGAACCTGTCTCCGATCTGATGCTTTATGGTTTAATAATACAGAAATAATGAATAGATTGCCGCAGAAACGCTTCAAG
Source organism: Mercenaria mercenaria (assembly GCF_021730395.1). NCBI lineage: Eukaryota > Metazoa > Mollusca > Bivalvia > Venerida > Veneridae > Mercenaria > Mercenaria mercenaria. The sequence continues at coordinate 33,057,781 of NC_069362.1, forward strand.
ACAATGTTGCCTTAAAATGACGTCATGACGTTACGTGTCAGTTACCGCGCAAATTTAAAAGCTTACATTTTGAAAGTACGTAATTCTGTGCATTTTCTTTATTTGAACTATTTTCAGGTAACCATTATTTGCTAAAATATTTTGTACGAGTCTTTTGCTCTGAATAATAATCAATATTTTGCTTCTTTTATGTAGTTATATTGAAATGTTATGCGGAATGTAAGAAAATGGATGATGGTAACCCATGTTATTTGGAATATAGTTGGGTGAAAGGTTACTTGTTACGGCCATTTTCAAATTAAAAAAACTAGTAGTTTGATTTGTAACACCTATTTTACAGTTTCCGTTGATAATTTGTTACTTATATACTAAAAGTAAGATCTAAAATTGTTCAAATTTCAGTTGAAAATTGTGCTTTCTTGAATTGAATTGATGTTTACATGGAAACGAAGTCAGTGACCTATATATCTAAATGTAAAATTCAAAAGCGGTGACACTGGTCTATTTAAGGAACACAGCTTCGGCTTTTTATTTTCATTTCAACAATATCCATGAGAATAATAGCAGCATGCTGAACGATTTTCCATGAAAAATGCCAGACGAAGGATACTGCTGTAAGTATTTTAAGCTGTGAAATTTGTTTGAATAAATGCAGATAACACGAAAATATAACTTACGTTAGAAATAATATGTTTTAAAGCTACATTAGCAAGAAAGATAATTTTATTCAATATTTTTTATAAGAAATTACGATAAAAAGCCAGATATAAACTATTTTAAACATCTCTGTTGCCATGGTTACTTTAAACTTTAAGAAAAATAGGGTACTATGTAAAGTGCTTGGTATTTTGCTAATAATATTACCCAAATATTTCATGCTGGTCATTAACAGAATGGCACTGAAGCCATCGAAAAACCCGTTTTTATACATAATTGTTAAAAAAATGAGAGAAAATGCGTTACCATGGAAACACAAGCCCCGCGACATATACAATTTTAGTTTATATTAGAAAGCTAACGCGCATACTAGTAAAATTATCAATTTTGCAGACTTCTATGGATATCAATGGAAGTAAAAAACACTGAAAAGTGTTAAATATCCGTATTTTCCTTCTTCTTTCAATATAAAATACCTTTGGAGGGTCATGTTCCTTAAACTTGGATAAAAATTGAACTTGACGGGACAGAGATAAACGAAATTGAGGTTGTAGCAGTTAAAACATCATATTACAGGAAATACAAAACATTGCTACAGTTCAACAAATTTGAATTTACCCTGGTAACAAGGTTACCTACTTCCTTAAGGTAGCTTATATAAGTTTCAATACGTTAAGATATAGGCGAAGAAGCAAATGACACAATAAGTGTTTAGTTCAGCATGTACTGCATTGAGTACTAAGAGTTTAGTGATGTATAATTCAACAGCTGCATCATTTCCAACTTTATAAACAAGACAGCATTGTAAGAAATTATTACTGAATGAGGAAACAAATGTGTCTGTATGTATTGACACCATTCAAGGAGGTATAATTTGTCTCACAGACCTTTGTGCTACAATACGTCCTTTAGTCAGTTATTCGCAAAAAAATCTTGCCCATTTCAATATCCGTGAGAAAAAAAAAATCAACAATTTGTTTGTTGTAAAGGAAACGTGCATAATTAAACATGTGTTGTACACAAAATCATTGTTTTCGGCGGTGCTAAAACATAACTTTTCAATTACTCAATTAACGCTAATGGATTATAATTGACGTATGTCAGACGCTGACACTGGAGTACCCTTGAAATGGATTTCAAGTCCATTTAATTCGTGGCTAAGCAGGAGACAGTTGTCAAGGGCACATCAAAGTTTAGATACAAAACTTGTTAAATGACACTTGCAGTTGTCCATCTGAAGTTGTTTATGGTAGCTTTAGAAGTAAGCTTTACACAGTTAGAGAATATCAAAACGCAAAAGTGATTTTTTATTACAAAAAGCTGCGGAAAAGAACCATCACCGATTGCCTAATCGAGTTTGATGACATTCTGTATAGCAATCAATCAATCATATATTAAGATTACTGCAAATAAAAAAAATGCAAAGAAATATCTTAAAGGTGAAGTGATCAAATTCAACTCAGATTTTCACATATAATAAACTAGTAAACATACAAGTAAACATATAAAAGAACAATGTTTGTGGCCAGATGTAAAGACATATACTGGTACATATACTACTTTATGCATAGTTATTACCTACCAAGCATTTTGCTCTTGTATAATTGTGACTCAGACATTATACAACGGATAATTTTAAAGGCTGAATTTTGTCTACAAAAGACGTATGTTCTTCTTAAAACATACTTTGTGATTTCATTTAATTTGTAAATGAGCAGAGATAAGTTGAGTTCTCCACAATTAATTGAAAACTTTCATAATTAATCAACAAGCACGTTGTCATGGGTCAAACTGTTACGGGCACTTGCGCCCGACCAGAATGATATACTTTACTTTTTATTATAGTCTCATCTGTGGACAATACCGGTACATAAAATAATTATCATATTATATTTTAAAGAAGCATCAGTACACAGTCACTCAATACATTAGAATTATAACACATTTGTATACTACACTATGTCTCCCACTCACATCTACATGTAATTACAACGTTAAAAAACCAAGATGTTTCTTTGTGTTTAACTCAGTTTCTCAATAATATTTCGGGCAGTTAGCCTAACCAGTGTTCCTTGATTCTGTACCAGTACAAACCTGTTCTCCGCAAGTAACTGCATCCTCCCCACGTGATTCAGAGGTGGGGGACGAATGATTTCAGACACAATTTCTTTCATCAAATCGTCACGGAGAACATACGCCTCGCCAAGGGATCGAACTCACAACCTCGTGAACCGTAGATCTTCGCTTTCCCTATTGAGCTAAGCGAGAGGGCTCAAGATGTTGTTGCCAATTAGTAGTATTAGAAATACCGAAGCGAGCGTTTTTGACCCCCCCTGACCCCTTGTCCCTATTCTATAAGTGGACTTTAACCTTGCCCTAAAATTAAAATACTAACTTAGTACTCTTAATACCCTAAAAATCTTTTAAATCTTTAGTTAAACCGAATGAAAACCTTTGGTTTAACCTCATTTGACCTTTTAAACCCTCGGTCAGGACTGACCAATGCCGGACAATTTTTAAAAACCACAGGTTTCAAACCCAGTAAAAACCAAATAAAAAGTTTTAAATACATATGATATAGATGAGTTTACAGAATAAAATATATTGTTTGGGAAAAAAAGAAGATTTACTGATAATATAAATCCTCATTATGTTATAAACAAAAAACGGAGAAAAATGATAAAGGCTACTTGTTCATCTTGTGGAAAAATGAAATTAAAGTTTGTTAAAAGTACAGGGGGTAATTTAGATATTCACAAAGCAATGTTACCTTTATTACCTAAGAAAGGTTTAACACTTCCAGGATATAATTATTGTGGGCCAGGAAATCCCCTAGATAATGGACCCCCTGTCAATGAACTGGATGCAGTATGTATGGACCATGACTTTTGCTATGACAGTGGTGTAAAAAAGGTACATGTGATAAGCAAATGCTTTCCAATTTAAATAAAACTAAATCAAAAACATTTGGAGAAAAGATTGCAAAACATTTAGTTGTAAAACCAGCTATCAAAACGAATACACACTTGGACTCGGACAAAAATCAAAAAACGGGAAAAGGGGGTAAGGGGTATCCCCCCGGAATCACATGGAGCGATGAATTAGCAGAAGAATTACACAAACCAATTAAAAGAAAATTTATGAAACGAAGAGTGATTGTTAATAATATTGATGAACTTGTCAGCTGATTTAGTTGACATGCAAGCTTTTCAAAATATAATAAAGGAGTAAAGTACTTGTTAACCGTTATTGATATATTTAGTAAATATGCTGGGTTATTCCATTAAAGAATAAACTGGAGAATCTGTTACTGAAGCATTTGAAAAAATAATTTTAGAAGGACGATTACCATAAATTTATGGTAATGAAGGAAAAGATTTTATAATAAAAAGTTTGAATCATTTTTGAATAAAAATAAAATTAATATGTATCATACATTTAATGAAGGAAAGGCTGTAGTAATAGAAAGATTTAATAGAAGTTTAAAAAGAATAATGTGGAAATATTTTACAGCAAATAATACTTTATACTTATTAGATAAGTTGCAGGATATGGTTGATAAATATAACAAAACAAAACATTCTAGTATAAAATGACACCAACCGAAGCTAGTAAAAACTTAAATAAAGATACTGTTTACTTTAATTTATATGGATTTAAAGATACCAAAGAGTAAAACAAATTTAAAATTGGTGATCGAGTTCGTTTAAGTAAACTTAAAAGACATTTGAAAAAGGATATACACCAAACTGACAGAGGAAATATTTATAATTTATAAAATAATAATACAAATCCCAGAACAACACTATTAAAGATTTGAATGATGAAATAATTCAAGGTTCATTTTATGAACAAGAACTTTACCTACTACACAAGAGGTTTTAGAATAGAAAAAGTTATTAGACGAACTATAAGAAAAAACAAGCTTTAGTAAATGGAAAGGTTACAATGAAAAATTTAATAGTTGGGTACCATTTAGTGAATTGAAAGAAATTTAATTTAAAATATAATTTATATAAATGGTCCATAAAATTTAATTTCTAATAATGGAATAGAAACAATAGATCATTAATCATTCACTTAACTAAACTAGCTGCTGCTTACAGAAAAAGTTATAAATTTTGTGGGAGAGTAAGTACCGGATTATATATTACAGCAGGTGTTTTTGGTTGTTCAGCTGCATTAGCACTTGTTCCCGCTATTCCTATATTTGTAGCAGTTGCTGGCGCTGTTCCATCAGTAATTACCATATTTACTAACAGACTAAAACTTGACGACAAGAAATTTATTTTAAAAGCACATCATCACAAAATGAAACAACTAATAACAAAAGCACGGATTGGAAAAGTAAATAAAGAAGAAGAGAAACAATTTTTCAGGATATTTTTACAATACTATTAGAAATGCAGAAGAAAAAAAATTCAATCCTTTTGAAACGTATATAAAGGGAATTTAAACTTAACGGATATAAAGTAAAAAAAAGAAGAGCGGGTTTTAAAATTTTTTACGTGTGTTTTTAAAGTTTTTTTTTCTATATATATTATATATAGAGGGTTTAAATAGAAAGGTAGATAGAATGATTATGCCAAAATTATCTAGCACTTTAGGAAAAATAATGAATCCAGACAAAATTCATAAAAGAAAGTTTTTAAAAGAAAATGTTATTAAATAAAAACCCTTGATCAAATAGTTACGATGAATATAAAAATCAGTCATTGATAAATTACAAAATGTTATAGATCCTTATCTTTTAAAAAATAATTTTTGAATGGGACTGTGGTTGTCTATTAACTGAAAAGAAAATGATGAAAGATTATGTGATTGCCCCAGACCAAATAATTATGAAACAATCCTAAAAAAGTAATTGTAACCGACTGTGATACTAATGAAGAAAAAACATATAAAAGCACTTACAAAGCATCTAAAAATTGGTATTAATGCGGGGTTAATAAAAATGTGTTTGAAGGGACAAACCGGTAAAATGTGGAATATCAAAAGTTAATGGAAAAAGATATAAATTTAAATATTTTTTTCTTCTTAAAGATAATTTAAAAATTTATTTATTTTATTATTTTTTAATTATTTTTTTAATCCTTTTTTGCTTGAAGATTTTTTTTCTAAATATAATAAAATGATGGAAATCGAGAGATCCACAAAAAATATTAAAAAATTTGAAATTAAAATTACATATAGACAAGATCCAAAAATCAATTATATTTAACTATAAACGACTCTTAATGAAAAACTTAAATCTGAAATTAAAACTTTAAAAGGTAAAAAATAAAAAATTGTTTTAAAAATAACTTTGCAAAATGGATAAAACTGATACAATATATAAATCAGCTTATTTTCAATCAAAGGGTTTAGAAATTATTAAACCCAAAAGAAATAAAAAAAATTTACATCAAGCTTTTTGATGAATAATAAATAGAATGTAATTGGATTTTTGAGGAAGTGGCTGGAGAAAGAGTCAGTTGATGCTCATTAAAATAAATAGATATAAGTATAGTCCATTTTGGGTGCTTCAAGTTATTTAGAAAAACCAAAAACCCTTACAAAATCAATGAAAGATTAAAAAATATAAAGAACGATGATAATGAATGTTTAGATGTGTCATTTAGCTTACAAATTTCCTTTAAAAAGACCCCCAAAAAATTCAAAAAAAAAAAACATATAAACGATCTTGATTATAAATGGAAATTAATTTCCTGTAACATTAAATCAAATACCTAAAAAAGAAGTTTTAAATGAAATATCATTAATATATTTGGATATGAAGAAAATAGTATTTATCCATTGTACATATCAAAGTATCAATACGAAGAACACTGTGACATGTTCTAAATTTCTAATGAAAAAATAAATGAAAAAAAATTTAAGAGACGTAAGCCCCCAAAACGTATCCAACATTATTTTTTGGATAAAAGATTTTTAATAGAAAAATTACTAACAAAAAAAGACCAACATGGGAAAATTTTTTTGTAAAAGGTTTTTTTCAACATTTTACTCAAAAAGGAATTTTTAAAATAACATTTTCCAAATTTTTTAGCTATTAATGGTACCCAAGGGGTAAAAAAAAAAAAAAAGGGGGAAGAAAAGTCAATTTAAAAATTATCTTTAAATTTTTAGCAGTACCTTTTGTAATTTAGCGGATTTTGAATCAATAACAAAAAAGTTTTAACTGTTTTCCCCACCCAACTAAATTTTTCATTTACAAAACCAAAACAAAATCAAAAATAGTTTTTGGGGAAAAAGGGCTAAAAAGTTGTTTTTTGGTTTATGACGTTTAATTTAATAAAAAACCAACCCGATTTAAGGGGTCCTAACCATTTTTATAATTTTTTGAAAAATTTGCTTGGGGAAAAAAAAAATTTTGTAAAAAAATATTTAAAAAAACATTTAAACAAAAACTAAGAATGTCAAAAAAGATGAAATAAATTTAAAAAAACAAAAGTTTTGTCATATTTTGAAAAAAGAAAAAATAAAAAATTAAAATTCAATTAAGAGACCATTGCATATAAAAAAAAAATTTTTAAAAGGGGAATGCCCTCAAATTTTTAAAAAATTTTTAAAACAACCAAAAAAATTCCTGTTTTTTTCATAATTTAAGATTTTATAGGGTCATTTATTTTTGCAACAAATAGGGAAATTCAAAAAGAAATTAATGTTTTTCCTAAAAAATTGGAAAGAAAATTTTGGCATTTATGTTTTCCCGATTTGGGTTTTTTAATTGATTCATTTCAATTTTTTCTCAACCCTTGGAAATAACTTATTAAAAAATATTCCAAAATTTTAAAATTTTTATCTCAAGAATTTAATTGTGAAAGTTTTTAAATTTTTTAAAAACAAAAGGTGTTTTTTCCATATGTTTACAGGGATTCTTTAAAAAAAATTTTTAAAAAACAAAAATTTACCTTCAAAGAAGGGGTTTTTTTTCCATTTTAAATGAAACACATTTTTCCCTTGATAAGGGAATACAACAGGCAAAAATTTTTTGGGGAAAAATTTAAAAAAAAAACAAGGAAATTCATGATCAAAATTAAAAACTGCGTATTACTTTTAGCGAGTATTTAAAATTTTTAAAAAATTTAAATTTTTAGGAATTTAAAAATTAACCCCTTGTCTTTTATTTTAGTAGCCCTTTTTTAGCTTGGATGCAATTTTAAAAATACGGGAATTAATTTAAAATTTAATAACGATATTGATAGGTATCTTTTTATTAAAAAGGGGACTGAAGAAAAAATAATTTTATTTCAAACAGAACAGAAAAGCAAAAAATTTAAATTTTATGGAAGTTTAAAATTTAAAAAGAAAAAGAAAAATACAAAAGTCCCTCGACGCCAATAACCTTTAGGGTTTGGGCTATGTGTCAACCCTTTTACCCTCGGGAAACTTTAAATTTATATCCGAAAAACAATTTAAAAATTAATTGAAAAAAGGTAAAACTAATTTTATATTTAAAATTGTGTTTTTATTCCAAAAAAATTTACAACTGTACAAATTTTTATCCTTTACTCCAAAAAATTATTAAAACCAGATAAAGGGTTTTTTCCAATTATAGAAAAAAAATTTTTTAAAAACAGAATTTAAAATTTGGGAAAAAATAATTTTAAAAAAATTTTTCCAATTTAATGAAAAAAAAAATTTAATTATTCATTAAAAAAAATTTTTGAACATATCCCAAAATTTAGGGAAAAAATTTTACAAAAAAAACCAAAATATTAATTTTTGATGAAAGTCCTTTTAAAAAAGTATAGGGGTTTTTAAAAACTAAAAAAAAATCAAAAGCAAAAAATTCATTTAAAAAGGGACTTTTTAAGTTAATGAAAAATTTCTGTATTGGGAAAAGACGATAAAAAATTTACGCAAGGGGTTTTAATATTAAATTAACACAAAAATAAAATATTTTTTTTAAAAATACATACCAAAAACCTTCCCTTTTGTTTTTTTAAAAAACAAGGGTTTAACAAGAAGGGGGTTTGGTATCATAGAAAAAAAGGGAAAGTTTTTTTAAACAGCCCTTTGGTTTTTTTTTTTGGAATGTGCATTCAATTTTCAAATTTTTAAGGAAATGTTTTTTCATAAAAAAATTTTTTAAGGGAAAAAAGTACAAGAGTAATTGTAAATTACATTCACTGACACTGATTCTTTAGTTATGAAATAAAAACCAAAAAGATCCCATAAAGGTTTTTTAAAAGGAAAAAAAATTTTTTTTTGATAAAGTATTACGATAGAAATTTTCAAAATTTTTTTTTGTTTAATAATAAAAAAGAAATTGGGAAAAATTTTTAAAGAGAACTGCTGGCTTTCCCTTGGGGGGAATTTGGGGAATTAAGAATTAAAAATGTTTTCATATTTATCAGAAAATGAATTTAAAAGTTAAAAAATGAAAAGGGAAATTTAAAAAAACTTTTTGTTAAGAAAACAATAGTTCATAAAAATTTACAAGATACTTTTTTTAAATTCCCCCAAACAAAACCCAAAAACCTTTAAAAATTTAAATCGTTCTGATAAACACAACTTTCCAGTTATGTTATAAATAAAACATTTTTATCATTTAGAGGGAAAAAAAATATATTCTTGTAAGGGGAAATTTTCATTAGTTTAAATTCTTAAAATTAATTAAAATTTAAATTAACCCCTTAAATTAAAACAAAATTTTATAGAACCAAAAATTTTTTAACTGAATATTCTTTAACTTTTAAAAATTTTAATATAAATAACATCATTTATTTTAAATTCATTTGCAAAATTTAAATTAAAATAGATTCTTTTTTTTTCTGTTTTTTTTTTGCTTGAACTTTTGAAAATTAACCTTTATTTTTTTTAGTTGAATTTTTTGGTTCCCCTTTTTATCAAATTTTTAATTTGCATCAAAAAGGGAATTAAAAAGATGCAAAAAAATTAATTCTTACATTATTCCCATTTTAAACTAAACCGGACTACCTTTTTACATTTTTTTCCATTTGAAAAAAACCCACCTTCATATTTTGGGGTTAATTTGTTAAAAACAATGGGGGTTTTTCCCTTAAAATTTCCCTTTCTATTTTTTTAAATTTTCCCTCATTTATTTTATTGAATATTCCCATAAATTAATTATTCCAGTTAAAAAAGTCCTTTTTGGGTTTAAAGAAATTTTAAAATAGTTTGTTCATTTTTTTTTTACATTAAAATTTTTTTAGTTTTTTAATACAATAATCATAAAAAGGGGAACTTTATTTTGTAACTTTTTAATAAAAAATAAACAAAAATTTCCCACAAAGTGTACTTTTTTGTTTTTAATTGAACATTGTTTTTTTTTACTTTTGGTATATATTTAATTTCCCTTCTTTTGGTGGGGGAAGCCCAAAGGATCGAAATACAAAGTATTAAAGTAAAAAACCCAAGTGTTCCAGGACCAATAAGTCCTCAAAATTTGATTTTTCCACACTCGTCCTTTTTTTTTAAATTTTTGGTAAATTATTTTTTTCTACAAACCCCCCCCTAAATTTTTAATTTTAATTTTTAAAAACCCTTGGGTTCAATTTCAAAGTTAAATGGGGTTTTGTTTTAAATTTTTTTTTTTTTTTTTACTATGGGAAATTTCGTTTTGAAAGGGCCCGGTGAATCAATCTGATACCCTGGCCATGTCCCTTACCCTTAAAAAAGAGGGAATTTCAAAGGTATTCCTATCTAAAGCCAACTTTACCAAAAAACCCACCGCCCTTGTTTTTTTTTTTGGGGTTTAAATTTTTAATCACTCCAGATCCTACTAGTTGCTTTCTTTGATTGGGTTTTAAGATATGGGATACCCAAAATTTCTCTTATAAATTAGCTACTGAAATCAAAACCTTTTCCCAAGTATTTTACTAACCCTTTTCGGGGTAGCCCAGATAAAGCACCAATGCCTAAGGGGCTAAAATTTTTGGAGCTATTTTTGCTGCCATTGGAAGAATTTTTTTTCCCCTAAAAAACCCAAGCTAAAGCCCTAAAATCCACCATTTTGACCTTGACGGGAAACCTTTGATTTTTTAAAAATTGAAATTTTTCAAATTCCCTTATTTTTGCAACAGCTTTTTTAATTTGTTTAAATTTTGGGTTTTTTTGGGTTAAAGTAAAGGGAATTTTCCATTTTTTGTTCAGGGTTTTAATCAAAAATATGTGGAATTTTTTTTTAAAAACTGTGCTAAATTTTTTTTTTGCCCCCATCTTTTTGGTTAATTTATATTCAATAAAATTTGATGACATTATATACTTTATTTTTATTTTTATTTTATTTTATTTTAAACAAAAACAATTCATTTAAAAAATAACAAAGTTTTTTAAAACAAAAAAAAGGGTTCATTTCCAATAGAAATTTAAAACGGGTTTTTTTATACAATACAATTGCGTAAACACAATATTGGGCTGTGGGGAATTTTTTTTTTTAGCTTTTAAATTTGTAATATGCTTGGATTTTCTGTAGTTATTTCCCTTTTTTAAATTTTCCCAATTTTAAAATGAATAACCAAAATACAAAAAAAAAAAATTTAATCTTTTTTAAAAGACCCCCCGGGTTTTCCCTTAATTATTTTGTTTTTAATAAAAATTAATTACATAAACATATATTTTTGGATATACTTGGGGTATTCTTTTCCCTGGATAAAAAAACTTTTAAACCCTTCAAGACGACAGGCCAAAGGCAATTTCATTTGCGAAATTAACTTTAAATGTATTTTTTAAAAAATGGGGGTTTAAAGTTTTTGGGAATTATTTTTTATCGGGTCGTTGTAAATAAAAAAATACATTTGTGTTTTTGTTAAAACCCGGTTATTCTAAAGGTTATATTTTTGTTGTGTATCATTGTTTGTGTCACCTTTTCCCAAAAAGGTATGCCCATCTTGTTTTTTTAAAATTTCTTTCATAGTAATTAGACAAACCCAAAATCATTAAAAACCAAACGTGGGAAACCCCTAGAAATTTTAATTTTTTTTACAATTACCCTACCTGGATCACTGCATTTGCCTAAAAATTTTTCATCATCATCGTCCCGGGGGTTGTGTTTTTTGAATTTGGGCTGCAGGTTAAAAAAATTTTTCTAAACCCTGAAAAAAAAAATTAAATTTTTTTTAATGGAATTTTAGTTTTGCCTCAGCACCACCTTGATTAATTTAAATTCCCATAGCAAAACCCTTTTTTAATCCAACTTGGGTCCTTCCTACTCTCAGCATATCAAATTTTTCTAAATAAATTAATTCGTTTTTCCATTTATTTTTTCATTTAAACTTTAGATTTGTTCAACTAAAAATTTTTTTTCATTTTCCCAAATTATATAAATTTTTCAATCAAAACCAATTTTTTTCCCTTTTTTTAACCACAACTGATTTAATTAATTTAAGCTGCATTATTAATTAAGCAATTTTAAACATTAAAACCCTCAAAAAATTATTACCATTAGCAAGCAATTTTCTTTAAAAAATTACTTTTAAAAAAAACCTTTTAAAAAAAACAAAAAATTTTTAAATTCTATCATTTTTGTAAAGTGAAAAATCCTTTTTTTTTTTTTGCTTTTAAAATTATTTCCCCAAAAGATTTTTAAAAAATTATCTAATTGAATAGAGTTAATTTAATTTTTTCCCCAAAATTGTTTCGTTCTAAAAAGTATATATTTTATATTATTTTAAATTTTTTTTTCTATTTTTTTTTAAAGTTAAATCTTAATTTTTTTTTTAAAGTTTTAAAAATTTTTTTTTTAAAAATTAAATTTTGTTTTAAAAACGTTTTTTTTTGACTGAAATTTTCCCGATCCTACAATATTCTATTTATTTTTCCCTATGAATATCCTCCTCTTTTTCATTTTTTAAATTTTTTCTATTTTTTCTGTTATTTTTTTTCTTTTAATTCCTTTTGGGAATTTTAAAATTTCCCAAATTTTCCGGAGCAGGTTTCTTTTTTAAAAAATTTTAACAATTTTTTCACACTTTTCCTTTTTTGGGTTCCCCAAACCTTTTTTTTTTCCAACTTTCCCAAATGCTGCTTTTCCCTGCTGTTTCCAAAGCTTTTTTTTTCCCGCTGTTCCCAAATTTAAAAGCAAACCCGCTTTTAAAACAATTTCGTTAAAGTGTCAAAGATACCCCGTTCCCGGGATTTTTTCTTTTCCCGGGGAGCACCCAAAAAAATAAATAATTTCCTTTTTTTTTGGGATAAACTTTTTTGTACATTTATAAAACTAAAATTTTAATTTCATAAATTAAAATTTTAAAACTTTTGTTTTTTAAATTTAATTTTTTTTTAAAAATTTTGAAAAAATTTTTTTTCAAAACCCCATTAAAATTAATTTTTCTAAACCCAAAAACATCCCGTAATAAAATTCTAATTTTTAAATTTTTTTAAAAATTTATTAATTTTCAAAATATTTCCAATCCTTTTGGGGGGTTCTTTTGTAAAATGGGTAACTCTTTTTAAATCTGCGAAATTAAAGCATAGTTTTTATCACTGAAATTACCATCAAAAAAGTGGGAATTTTCAAAAACCATGAATGTAAAATTTTATCAAAAGAGTTATTTAATTTGGGGTTGTTTCCCCCCTTCGGAAATTTTTCAAGTTTTTTCCAAATCCAACAATGTAAAGAAAAATTTTACATTCTTAAATCCCAAATAAAATTATCTGTAATTGAAATCAAAATCTTAAAAAAAACTTAAAACAAATTCCAAACTTATTTGGGGCAATTTCTAAATTTTTTTATTTTAAAACCCTCATTTCTTTTTTAAGTTTCCCCAATATAATTATTAAACCCGTGTAACTGAAAAAACCATTTTTTAAATTTTAATAACTTTCCATTCTTTACCATTATTTTAAAAGAAATTTTTTTTTTTTGTCATATTCATCCCCTAATATTATGCCAAAGTAGGGGCAATGTTTAAAACAACCCCAAAACCAAAAAACTTTTGTTTTATTTTTTATCAAAATTAAAAAAGACTAAACGGTTGTAAAACCTCGGGTTTATTTTATTTTCTTTTAAATGTTTCCCAAAATTAAAAAAATTTTTTGTTCCCTTTATTTTATTCAAGAAAAATAATTTTTATATAACATTTTTATGTTGTTCTGGTAAAAGTAATTTATTTTTAAAGTTCACAATTAATTTTTTTTTTTTAAAAAAAACCTTCTTTTTTAGTTTTTCCCCTTATTTTTTTCCAGCATCAATTTTAAAACCCCCCAAATTTAACTCCCAAGTCTTAACCCAAACGGGGGGCAGGGCAAACGTCCCTAACCCTTTTCCCCCTAATTACTTTTTTTAAAATTTTATAGACTTTTTTTGGTAGGTAATCCCCGATTTTTTTTGTTAATTTTTTTAAAAATTTTTCTTGAATGAATTTTAATGTTTTTTTTTTATTTTTAATCTTTATTAATCAAAACAATTTAAAACTTATTTTACTTTTTGTTAATTACTTTTTTTCCCCGTTATTCTATCCTTAGCAAATTTAAATTTTTTTTGGGGCCCTAAAATTTATTTAAATTAATAAATTTAAATTTCCATATTTCCATTTTGGGAAACTTTATATGGGGTTTTGATACCCTTTTTCCCTTTTCCTTTGTGTCCCAAATATCTTTGGGGTTTTTAAAAATTTTTTAAAAAGCTTCATTGGATCTTTAAAATTTTCCTATGTAATTCTAACTCCCCAAACTTTTCCAAACCCGCAGTCATAGGTTTTTGGGATTTGTTTTAAAAACAACTTTTTCAAACGGGTTTTTTTTTTACCCATTTTAATTTTTTTTACGAAAAAAAACCTTTAAAACCTTCCGGGAACCTCTTTCTTTTTTTTTTTTCCCCACTCTTTTTTTTTTTATTACTAACTCTTTAAATGTAGGGAATCCAAAATTCTGATATTTTATCTTTATTTAATAATTTTTATCTAAATTTGGGGTTTAAAAATTTTTTGGGGGAAATTTTTCGGGGGGTTCTCGGAATAGGCCCTTTCCCAAAACCCCAAATATCTTCCCGGGGGTAATGGTTTTTAAAGGTGGGTTTTATCCCGAGTGGTTTTTTCTTCCCTTTTCTCTGCCAATTTTTTTTTTTGTTCACTTCTTTTATTTTTTTCAACAAAAATTTTTTGGAAATAACGCTAAAGCTCCCCTTTTTAATTTTCCCTTTAAAGCTTTTAACTGACTTGATAATTTTTCTTTTTTGACTTTTTTATTTTTTTTTAGTAATTGGCTTATAAATTTTAGTATACATTTTCCCCATTGTAGCTTTTTTTTATTTTTTCTCCCCATTATTTCTTCTCTAAATTTCTCTTTTTTTGCCCAAAAATTTTTTCTTATTATCATTTCTTTAAATTTTTATTGCATTTAAAATAAAAATGTAAATAATGAAAATATTGTAAAATAAATTTAAAAAAAAAAATGAAAAAATGTAATATTTTAATAAAAAATTCCAAATTATGAAAACAAAAATGAAAAATCCAATAACTTAAACCCTTTTTTTCCTTTTATGCCAAATTTATGTTTTTTGAATTTTAAAATGGGGAACTTCTGTTTTGGAAAAACAAAACATTTAAACATATACTTCAAAACCTCTTTATATTATGAAAATTTTAAATTTTTTTGCTTAAAAAACCCAGAACAAACTAAAAATCAAGATTTTTAATTTTCCCCTTTAAAACCAAATTGCAAAAAAAAAAAAAAATAATCCAAATGAAAAAACTTGAATATTCAGCTGATTTCCCAAAAACCCAAATTAACCCCCTTTTGAAATCTTGAACAGAAAAACAAAAAGTAGTAATATTTTTGGGTTTTTTATGTGAAAAAAAAAAATTCAAAATAAATAACAAAATACTTTATTCAAGACTCACAAAAACTGTTGTGGGTTTTTTATTTTAAATCTTTACTATAAAAAAACCAAAAGATATTCGAATTAACCGGGTTTACATTAATTTTATTTTAAAATCCAGGTAAACGAAAAAAATATGATTTTATGAACAAAAAAATAGATCGTGATACTTTGCTTTAAAGCAAAAAAATCAAAAATATGATTTTTATATTTGACAAACCAAGGAAATTTTTTTTAAAAAAAAACTTTTCGGTAATTTTATAGGGTGGGAGTTTTTTAAAGTTTCAAAACAAATAAAATGAAACGGAAAAGGGGGGAAAAATTAAATTTGATATTGATTTAAGTGATTATGCTACAAAAAACAATAAAAAAACTTTTGAAAGGACAAAGGAATTTTTATCTTCATAAAAAAAAAGGGCTTAAAACACAAAGAAAAGAGCATTAGATATGGGGGGTAATAAAATAATTTTTTCCCAGGAAATTTCCCTAAAAACCACCGGTATTTTTAAGACGGTTTTTTGTTAAAAAATTTTAAAGTGTAATAATGACAAAATCTTAAAATTTAAAAATATAAAAAAAAGACATTAAACAGAAGTAAAAATAAATTTAAGAATTAACAAAGATTTTAAAAAAAGAATTTATTATTAATAGTTTTTTTTTACAAAGGGAAAATGAAAAAAGAAATGAAAGCTATGTTGATTCTATTAAAAAACTTTTTAAGAAAAATCTGATTTACAGAAAAAAATATAAAAAAATATTTAAAAACCCAATTTTTAAAAATTTTACAACCCAAATTTAAAATTAAAAGATAGTATATTAAACATGAAAACTAAAAGACAAGATTATTGAAGCTTAGAAAAATTTTCAAAATTTTGTATCCCGTTAGAAAATTTGAACAAAATTTAAAAAAACTAAATAACTGAAACGAAAAAAAACATAAAGATTTATTAGAATTAATTTTTTAAAAAACTGCAGAAAAAAATCCCGAATTGGGGAAAAGGGGCTTCACCCAAAAAAGGGGGAGGAAACAAGATACCGCATTAAAGGGTTTAAAAAGAAATTAATTCTAAAAAGATGACTTTAAAAAACAAAATTCCCAATTGGGGGGTTTTATTTTTTGACAAACCTCATAAAATTTTAAAATATGCAGACTTTTGTAATATTAAAAAAAAAATTTCAAAAGATATGGGCGCAGCTTAAGCTAAAGGGGAAGAACAAAAAAAAGAACCCGACTTTTTAGTTTTAAAAATCCCGTTAAACAAGGAAGTTAAATTTCTGCAATACTGAAGCAATTACGCAATTTCTGAAACAATTAAAAAACGTTAATAATCAAAAAAGAAAAAATTTTAAAAAAACCAAATTTTAGACCTGATTAATAATTTTTGATGCAAGTCACAATATAAAGTAAAAAAGAGTTAAGTAAACTAAAGGTTTTTTAAAGAAAATATTAAAAATTTAATAAACAAATTAAAAGAAAAATTAAAAAAATAATAAAAGATTTGGACTCTGTATTAAATAAACACAAAAAAAAGAATCAATCACTGCTAATTTCCCAAGTAATTTCTGGGTAAACTAAAGCAATAACCGCTAATGTCGAAGAAATTAAAACCCCAAAAACCCAAAAAATTTCAAAAGTAAAAAATTTTTTTTAAAAAAAAGAAACACAATTACTAGAACAAAAGGGGTTTTTTGACAATTATCTGCTTCCCGAATTTGCAAAAACAAAAAAAGTTTTATGATTTTTGCAAATAAAATTTTTTTAAACTTAAAAAAAAAAACAGGAAAATAGAAACCCGGGGGTTTAAAAAGGGAAGGGGAGACATGAAGCTTTTTTCTTTGAATACATTATAATTTATACTTTTTATTACATACAAAGGGAAAAGTATTTTGACCGCGTGGGGCCTGGATACATTCAACGTATAAAAAAATGGGCCGATCTGAACTATTTTTAATTAAAATTTTGAAATAAAACCTAAATTTTTTTAAAATTTTAAAGATTTTATAAGCATAAAACCAAAAATATAAAAAAGAAAGTACTAGATAACTTTTGATGGTGTGTTTTTAGTCAGAAAAGCCGAAATTAATAAAAATAGATTTTTAAGATTTATTTAAAGGGGGCAAAACTCCCCGGGGGAACCTATAAACCGACTAAAACCCAAAAACACAATTTTTTATTTAAAGGGGGCGAAATTTAAAAGGCCTCAGGTGATGTTTTACTTTTTGGTATATTTTATAATGAAAAAAAACACTGAGCAGCTGAAAAACTTTGATACGGGTAAGTTAATATCTAAAGTAAAAGAAAAAAATTAAAATTTTCTAAAACAAAGGGAAAAATGTTAAATTCACCCGTAGGGCAATTTAGCCTTTTTCAGAATTTTAAAATTTTTGCTTTTGATGGCAAATTAAAAAAAAAAATTTTACATATCAGAAAGAAACCTTTTATCCTATGAAAGAAACCCTTTTGGGGGGGGGGGGAAATTTTTAAATTTCTATTGGACCCTAAAAAATACTTACTAAAATTTTAAAAAAAATCAAATTTGTTTATAAACAACGCCTCGATATATGTTTATCTTAAAAGGAATCAAAAATCGGCTGTTTAAAATTATAATAATTTATTGTAAACACACCCCTGTGTCACCAAATTAAAAAGCATAATTTTATACTTTAATTTTGGGTTTTAAAAAAATTTTTTTGAAATTCAGCGTAAAACTCAAAAAACTTTTTCAACAAAAACTAAAACATATGTCGTCTGCGAAACGTTCTATACTAAGGTCATTAAGTGCAGACGGATTACAGCGTAATTCTCAATAAACTGTTTCAACAAAAACTATTTATCAACACCGGTGTCATTTTCAAGTTTATCAATATCAACAACTTTAAACAAATATTGGTTTAATGCACCGGTGCCGTTTTATTGATTATTGCAAATAACAGCTGATAAAAGGAATGCGACAATAAATCGTCTGTTTAACTGCGGTATAATAGTTAGTATATAAATAAGAAATTCGGAAGTAATATTACAGGAGGTACATTTTATAGTTAATTATTTTTAATACTTTTAGATTTTGTTCTCATTTTTGTTAATTGGTAAGGTTTTGTCAAGTTAAAGCAACCTGAAAACCTGTTTTTTTCTTATTTTTTAAATTGGTTGGCATTGGTCAGTTTTTAGAATAGGGGCAAGGGGTCAGTCCGGACCAAAGACTAAATCTTTTTTTTGGTTAAACCAAAGGTTTTCATTCGGTTTAACTAAAGATTTAAAAGATTTTTAGGGTATTAAGAGTACTAAGTTAGTATTTTAATTTTAGGGCAAGGTTAAAGTCCACTTATAGAATAGGGACAAGGGGTCAGGGGGGGGTCAAAAACGCTCGCTTCGGTATTTCTAATACTACTCCAATTGTTAATAAAAAACAAATATAAATTACGACCTAAAATTAAAGCTCAATAAAAACAATATATAAGACAGCACGCTCGACCCAGTGATGACCCTGAATTAGAGCTTGCCATTAACAGGAGCTTGACTCGATCAAATATGTAATCAGAGTTATGGGGATTATTTCTCCTGGTGTAGGCTTTGATAGTAAATGACTTAGTTTCATGTCAAAAGCTTTGATACATCTAGCTATCCTATAAGAACCATGGTCATGAACCGGAAAATCTACTAACCGTTTCAATCGCGCATTCCATACCTAAAACGCACATTTCGGTAAATGGGTACTGTGCAATTAGTAACTAAGTGCTATTTCTCGTTCGTCGTGCACAATCACATTGTCTCCATATTTCATATCACAGACATATTTTACGCTTTCGTCAACGTTACAGAAAAAATCTTGGATGAACTTCCCTTATGAACTTCCGGTCTAGACGACACGGACATGTGAACATGTTAGGCGAAATGTAAAGAAGTGAAATATTCACAGTTACACAATACTCGAAATGATGAATAAAAGTCATCTTAGAAATGAGTTTTGATTTGAAATCATACAGTGGTACACATTTGCACTGTTTATCTAATTCACTGGTTTATGTTGCATAAACGTGTACACATTCTAACGTACGACGACTGACATACATTTCCATAGCAGCCATTCGGAATAATTTTGATATCTAGGCCGGAACTATATTAGGGGAGAACTCATTTTTTTCTGTAACGTTTGCGAAAGCATAGACGGAGTGTCTCTGCGATATGAAATATTGAGACAATGTGACTGGTGCTCGATGTAAGATAAGTCAACATCTTTTTAGTATGAATAGTACTCATTTACCGAACTGCACAATTTAGGTAAGAATTGTGCGATTGAAATGGGTTAGTAGATTTTCCGTTCATGACTATGGTGCTTATAGTATAACTAGGGGTAGGGTATAACATGTACAGTGGCATTTTCTTTCTGGTCTTGCACCAGTGGTGACAAGGATAGAACCCGTGATGTATTGTTTCATTGTCTTGTGCTCTACGCACTATGCAAACTGAGTGGGCTACGTTTAGTTTTATCATTCAAATCAACTAATGTGGTCGCTATGTATTAAGGGTTTGTTTTAATATACAGACCACTACTATTAGACCATTTCCATAGTGTATGTATGTTAGGCGTACATTCTGCATCAGTCACAAAGATCAAGCTTAAAGAACTATATGCCTTTACCGAAGCTGGAGCCACACGAGAAAAACCACTAAGGGCCCGTAAAAACTGATCAGATGACGTATATATCAAAGCAATTATGTCCTCTACACAATCAAAGAGGAAAGAGTAGTGTCCACCCGTAAATGGACTCAGCACCAGACAAGCGATCTGTCGCAAAACGGTATTGTTATCAGCTATTTTAGAGAAACATTTCGTAGTTGTTATAGATACAACTGTAAATTTCTATGCCACAAACTCTTAAAGTTTGTAGTTGAAGTTGGGTTATTATATTCATTTTTGCAGAAGTAGCTTGAGGTTACTATCAAATTTTTATGAGACTGGAAGAACAGTATTTAGATTTAGTAACAAATTTATACAGTTTATGATAGAGCTAGCCTTTGAGGAGGATTTTATTTGTATCACATAGATTTTATGTCCATTGAAATCTTCAGCATTGCTAAATGCTATTAAAAATTTTATCAGAAATTGAAAATTGAATAATAACGTCCGTCTGCGTATCTGAAAATGAACTTGGTAGTAACAGATTTCATAAAGATTAAACTAGACATGTGTCCATTGGTCACTGGTGGCACAACTCATGTCAATGTATGCATAGTTTGACTAAGTCAATGGCCATAACTATGGTCTGGCTATGTGGAATCCCAATTAAAACACCATATGCACAACTACACAGGCTGAATTGACAGCTTTAGGGCAAACGCTTTTAGGATATGCACAACCCTAAATATGAACTGACGGACAAGTGCAAATCCGAGAAAGTGACCCCATCCCCACATTAAAAACTGTGATGGCGGCATACAATTCGACAGGTGCTTGCTTACTAAGATCCAGTGTGAATATGAATTACCTGCCGAAAAAGTGCATCCTATATCTTTCATGTTTAACGTCCGGTTTTACACATTTAATGTTTCATCAAGCTCTTCTTATCAAAGTGTTTCTACTTTTTGCACAGTCCTTTTAACAATGATACCTATGGCAAAAACTTCTATATGCAATGCAATGTTGTCATTTACCAGATTTAAGTGTAGAATGGAAAATAAATTCGAGAATGTTTTACTGATTAGAAAGGCATATACATATAAGTTTTACAAATTTTCCGCACGTGCATTTATAGCAAACGTCTGTGGCTCCCTTTAGACCAACTTCCGCCTAATTGTAAAATATCACAACAATTGCTTTATAAAACATCATGAAATTCATATGCAGTGGTTTAATTGACAAAAGTTTGACACATAAAAATTAAAATTGTGATTTACCTTAAAACGCTTTGAAAGCATGCACCCGACATAATTCTTAACAGATCCATTTTATAGCAAAGATTGACATAAATAATTTTGTTTGAGGATCTGGCAATTTCATAAAAATGGGACTCGTTAGCATGCGTGTGTCTGACGAAAATATAAGTCATTTGCTTTCACCCGATACGAGGCGCAGATAATCAGAAAGCAACAGTCAAAATAACTCCTTTGCCATTATTGATGCCTATTAAACAGTTTTAAGATGCTGTCTAATTTGATGCGTATGAGTTCACAACTTGCATAGAATCCAGCGCAGATCGAAAATGATTGTCTCGCTAACTCATCTAGTTCATTTTCACGCAGAAATGATTTCAAAGGTAAACATAAAAATCTGCTCTTAATACGTTTATAATCATCTTGTTATTACACAATTAATTTGGAATATCTCTTATAAATTACCAGATAACCTTAGAAACAGTGTGTAGGGTATTAATAAAAAAAGTATAAAGTCAGTATTGACAAAAACTCAAAACTTTACAAAATTACTTCATCTTCTGTCATCGAACAACAGATATGTCCTTAAAATGTGCCTTAAAGGGAATTCCGATATTTTTTTATGCCCATATTTCTGCGCAGCCGACACTTTCTATGGAAAACTGAACTGAAGTCAACATTTGTTGAAACATGTTACAGACAGTCTTAAATATGAGGAATCTTGAATGAAATAAAAATTTTGATAAGTTTTATCAGTAATCAGATGTTGATACTGGTTTATGTTGTATTGACAAGCATCATGCCTGACAGCTATCTTGCTATTTTTGTGGTTGTGTTTTCAAATCGCATTTTGGTACAAAGACAGTGCTGTTCATATAATGTAAGATAATTGACTTAGTACTGATAAGACAATATCACCTTTCAGATTATTTAGTATTCAATTATAGAAAGAATTAAGAATTTTAAAACTTTCTTTTATCTTCTAGCAGACATACATGTAATCAATTGGGCCAGGTTCGCGCCATTTTCCGTCCGAACAGGTGTTGTATTCTAGCGGTCTTAACATAAAATTTAGCCTGGTGACCCATACATTTTAGCCATTTTTATGCTCACAATACAATTATCTATACATAAGAAAAATAGGAAAAAATTCTATGAAAGAATTTTTTCAAAATTAAAAAAAATATTCTTCACTATGGGTATTTTTCACTGAAAAAAAGTTCACAAAAGTAAATATGAAACAATAATTTTTTTTTCATTTGTAAGGATAGAGTATTACAAATATGACTATGATATTAAATAAGTATATGATAAAATCTGTAAAAAGAAAAAACTTTATTGTGCCGTCTTGATGTATATTTTGGTTGGTATTTATAAAAAAGCAGAAAATTATGAAAATGTTGAAAAATCGCTAGCAGTTTCAGCAACAGTGGGTGTGTTCAAAACAATTTTTCACAAAAACAAGCCTGGTGACCTATTGTTTTTATTTATTCATTGTTTTCAGCACAAATTTTCCTATCATATATGTGAATTCAAAAAAAATCCTATGAAAGAAAAAAAACTTTAGGAATTCTCTTTAATAAGGGAAATTATTACATACCTAAAATATTTTCCATTGGGTTTCAATGGACCTCTATCGTGCAATATTTTTCCATATCATGACGTGGAACGCTTTCATATCGGACGTGGAATGTTTTATAAACGTTGTAATGGAACGAATCGCGTGCCGTCCATGGCGTCCACGCGCACGTTGCGACAACAAGTTGACGTCTCTTTTGCGGAAAATATTAATGCGCGTCAGTTTGATTTGTTTATTGCATTTTCGGAGAAATTCTTTTCGTGTTTTTCCTATCTTTCGTTACAGAACGATAATTTAGATATAAAGTAATCATTTGATAGTGGATATGTAATAAAAAGATTATCAATTTTGTATGTGGATATATGCACTCGTTCCTTCGCGGATAATATTGCGCTCCTAAAGTCGCGCAATATTACCGCTGCAGAACTCATGCATATATCCACATACAAAGTTAATAACCTATAATGATCAATATACCTACTGTGCTGATATCAATTAGTACCCTAAACATATATGAACTTTCAGTGAAAAAACACTTGACATACTACATTAATTTTACCATTGTTTTCTATACCAAGCTATTTGTGTTCGGTATTAGTTTCGGAAATTTTAACGTTCATGATGTATCATTATAGAAACTGTGATTGTGTAAAAGTGTCTCCGAACTTCTGAACAATCTGACACTGGCACATTTTACTGATAACTGGAAAAATACAACAATTGTGAAATACAATAGAATGTTGCTGTTCTGGCATTACGTTTCTACTTCACCATTAAAATGCACAATACAAAGATAGAAAATTTACAACTAAGGTGAAAATATTTTTAAAGTTATCGTTCTTTTCAAGTTTGCTTAATATGTTTGTTTTAAAACAAATACTTGTTGCGATGACGCTAAAAGTGAAAGCGAAATTTTTCAGGTTTCTGACAAACGCTACTCAGACCGCTTCTGGTAAAACATAGCCGAAATATATTTATTTGACGCTTATTCAATCTATGGACCCAGAAAACCCATTTATATCTTAATGGATAAGCTAAACTTCCTACAAAGCGTCAAGAAATGCATTTGAAGAGTTTCAAATAACATTAGAAAAACTTTTTAGAAATTTTGGACTTCTAGTAACTAACTGATACGTTCTGTAATTTCGTGAATTTGAATAGCCATTCTTGTTGAAATGAAATATTTTGTTGCATGGGTTTTTCGACTTAGGGAAATGTGGTTTACAAACTACGTAAGGTTTCGAGTCATGGTAATTTTCCAACTGAATTTGGTAAAATTATGAAACGTTTTATTAAAGAAGTTACGACACACCGCATGTTTAGTACTACGCTTCCCTATTTAATTGTGTATGACAGAAAAGGAAAAGGACTCTGTGATAAGCAGTCTTTAAATCTCAACTGAACTGAACTGTTTTGATTTCTGTTTTCTGCCTGTTTCGTTCGGCGGGCTCTTAAGGGTGTTTCTCTTGATGCTCTGCCTTTTGCAAAGGCATTGGGTACATACGTTTTTGGGTTCTAAGGTTTGCTTTATGTATACAAATAAAGGAGCATTTTTATGTTTTACATGGTATACCTTTTGTTTCCATTGCGTGTGTTAAAGATTCGCCTGGCGGTGATTACTTTTATTGGAGACTCCATAGTGTTGGCTTTCAAACTAGGAGGTTTTAGACTAATCTACTATTCTACTAATTTTACGGTTTTAGATTTCACTTTCTAGCGCAAATTACGACAAGCCAGTCTAAAATGGCCCAGTAAGTTTTAAAATCCTCTTAGACGAAAATTTTTTGTGTTTAAAATAAAGAAATATAGTGTAAAACTATTGTTACAAATGTTGGAAACGGTTCAGTTATTAATAGCAAAATATATAGCTATAAATTTACTATTCTTTATTCACAGTATTCAAAGATATGCATATGCATTGAATCACGTTAAAAGACATTTCGTTGAATTGAATAAAATTATTGTTTTACTGGCGGTTCGTTTGCCCCGTTCGTTTGGGCCACGGAAGATCTGCCGGAATAAGAAGAGCTCTTCCGAGATGTTCGATTGTGCGTCTTCTGTTTTTAGAAGATCTTCTGTGTCTTCCACTCGATAGTCGGAAGAGGTAGCAGAGATGTTAATCACGTGATCAAAACAAGGGAGCAATTCAACATATAAACAAACTGAGTAATAAACTATAACAAATAAAATGTTTAGAATTTCTTTTTCAGATAGCATATTAACAATAAAATCTCTGAAAAAATACATTTAAATAAAAAAATGATATATTTTTTCAGTTCCTGCAGATGTCCGTTCGATTGGGATTTTCTTCAAAGCTTTTCTAAAGCTTCTCGGAAGCTATTCTCTTGGGCCCAAACGAACAGTTGACAAACAAGCTTGTCAGGTGAGGTTCTCGCAAAAATGGTAAGATGCCAGTTTGGCAGCTTTCACTAGGGCCAAGTTCGGACTCTGAGCCAAAGACTTCAGTGTACAATTATTGCAGTGGTAGCTTTTGAACATTTTTAAATGAAATTCAGTAACTATGAAATGCTTTGATCTACAGTCCTCGGATTGGCGGAGGTTTTACATATCCTGAAGATGACTTATTGATTTTAAGATCATTAGTTCGTGGTTACAGTGATCTGGAAAACAGTTTCCAGACTATTACCCAAGAAAGCATGGGTCTAGAATATAAACTTGATGCGGAGGTTAGCCATCACCAACTGAATGATAACCCCTAATAGGTCACAGTGATCTGCATCAGGGAAACTGTTTTTAGCTCACCTGAGCACAAAGTGCTCAGGGTGAGGTATTGTGATCGCTCACCGTCCGGCGTCCGTCCGTCTGTCCGTCCGTCCGTCCGTCCGTTGTACGTCCGTCCACACTTTCCTTTAAACAACATCTCCTCCTAAACCAACAGGCCAATTTTGATGAAACTTCACAGGGATGTTCCTTGCATGGCCCCCTTTCAAAATTGTTCAAAGAATTGAATTCCATGCAGAACACTGGTTGCCATGGCAACCGAAAGGAAAAACTTTAAAAATCTTCTTCTCAAAAACCAGAAGACCTAGAGCTTAGATATTTGGTGTGAAGCATTGCCTAGTGGACCTCTACCAAGTTTGTTCAAATCATGACCCCGGGGTCAAAATTGACCCCGCCCCAGGGGTCACTTGATTTTACATAAGAAAATCTTAAAAAATCTTCTTCTCAAAAACCAGAAGCCTTAGAGCTTAGATATTTGACATGTAGCATTGCCTAGTGGACCTCTACTAAAATTGTTCAAATCATGACCCCGGGGTCAAAATTGACCCCGCCCCAGGGGTCACTTGATTTTACATAGGAAAATCTTCAAAAAATTTCTAAAAATAAACCAGAAGGCCTAGAGCTTAGATATTTCACTTGTAGCATTGCCTAGTGGACCTCTACAAAATTTGTTCAAATCATTGCCCGGGGGTCAAAATTGACCCCGCCCTAGGGGTCACTTGACTTTACATAGGAAAATCTTCAAAAGTTTTCTAAAAATAAACCAGAAGGCCTAGAGCTTAGATATTTCACATGTAGCATTACCTAGTGGACCTTTACAAAATTTGTTCATATCATGACCCCCTGGGTCAAAATTGACCCCGCTCCAGGGGTCACTTGATTTTACATAGGAAAATCTTCAAAAATTTTCTAAAAATAAACTAGAAGGCCTAGAGACTAGATATTTGACATGCAGCATTGCCTAGTGGACCTCTACAAAATTGTTCACACCTTGTCCCCCGGGGTCAAAATTGACTCCGCCCTAGGGGTCACTTGATTTTACATAGGAAAATCTTTAAAAAAAATTCTAAAAATAAACCAGAAGGCCTAGATCTTAGATATTTGACATGTAGCATTGCCTATTAGACTTTTACAAAGTTTATTCAAATCATGACCCCTGGGGTCAAATTGACCCTGCCCCATGGGGTTACTTGATTGTACATAGAAAAATCTTCAAAATTTTCTAAAAATAAACCAGAAGAGCTTAGATATTTGACATGTAGCATTGCCTAGTGGACCTCTACAAAAAGTTTTCAAATCTTGTTTTTAAAGTTACTTAAAGAAAATTTCAACTATATTTTCTCATAATTCTTTTGATTGATTTCTATTATGATCTTTTGACCTTGAAGACTTGTCCTTAAGTGCAATGATAACAGGTGAGCGATATAGGGCCATCATGGCCCTCTTGTTCATATATAGCACAACCTATCATATAACCAGAGACATAGATAACAATTTTATAACATTAAAAGGAGCAACACTGAACCTCTCCTAGGTTTCTTTTTTAAAAGAAGCTTATGTGTTTACACTGTACTGTGACTTTGAAACATGGTTTGGGTAGAGTGAGGTTGGGTGCGCACCATAAAAAGTTTAAGCTCCTCAGTGGTGTTTTTGCCACTGACCGTTCAAAGGCAGAATGTTTCTTTGTTTGTTTTGTCCTCGTGTGTTTGCTTTGTATGTGAATATTTGTGTAAGAAGTGCGCTCTTCTGCGTGCTGTGGGTTTCGTTTTGGGAAGGCTGTATTGTTGGAAGGTGGCATTCCCTGTCTGGTATTTATCCTTGTTTTTTAGGGAAAAAACACTTATATTTGTGACATCAACTGAAGCCGGACTTGATTAATGTCATATTCATTAATCGGACAATAGTTAGCGTAATACTTGTCACTAAACAAAACTGTCTGATATTTGTGCGGTCTATTTAATCCTCAGTGGTGTCGGAAGAGTCTTTAAGTTTGTGTTGTAGTATACCATTGATCAGTATTTACATTTACTTTGAAGACTTAGTTACAACTTGCATTTGTAGTGAATCATGGCCATAGTTTGCAAGGTGCGAACGTTACTGTAGCTGAACATAGCTTGCGCAATTATATACTAAGCTGTTTTATACATATTTTGCAGTGCTTAACTTGATTCTGATGTGCAGCACTTGCTTCTGACATATAGTAAGTCGATTTAATTGTTGTCGTGCATGGCATAATGTTTATGTAGTGCTCACCACAAATTTAAGGTAAATTTCGAGAGGAACTACATAAACGCACAAGTAGTAATGAAATACACAATAGCCTAAACGTAAATACTAAATGGTAGGCTTGAAGATAATGACTTTGATCAAGCAAATTTAGTGAATACTGGCTGTGATCGTTTTTATTAAAAACAAAACAATATTACATATTATATGTTAGATCTATGCTTTTTAAAGAGAATTATACACCATCATCACCACTTCAAAAGATGCAAATTTAGCTTTCTAACCTCTTGTTTTCCTCCGTCTTTACAACAGTATGAAAACATCTACGGCAGTATGTATTACATCATCAAGTAGCCCTTTATTTCGGCATTGTAACTAAAGATACAAACTTCAAGTGGGAACTATCTATTTTAGATACTAACTGCATCAAAATTTTCAGTCTAAAAACATATCTTAGATATCATTTTCTAGAAAAGAGAGTTATTTTAGCTTAAAAAATGGATCCTTGGTAAAATATCTTGAAGAAATGGAGACAACTCCGCTGAAACTTTATTGTAGGCTTAAGTGGCTAGCAAAATAGAGTTATGGAACATGTGCAATGTAAGTCAATTTATCACAGTAAATGAGTGTGTGAAGCTTCAGTCCATTACTGAGATACCAGCTTACATACAGAAACTTAACCAATTTGTTGAGAAAGCTATTGCTGGAAAGAGAATGATCTCTGCTACCTGTATATGCGTCAAAGTATGGACAAATATCTAAAAATATGAGAAAATCAAAGAAAACAATTTAAGAACTGTTAGATGCATGACTGTGCTATCATGTATAGCAGGTAACATAGATAGCTTACTTTTCTATTGCACTGGTATAGCATAGACAGGATTATGATTATCGAACAGTGTTCACTAAACAATTTCACTCCAGACTGTTTCCCTTGTGTAAAGAGGGTTTAGGGTAAGTCTCTACTTCATCAATTTTAATGAATTAACCTTTGAAAACACAGTGACAAACAAATAAACTACTATAACATGAATTTGTACTTTTCCTTTTTGCAATTTATTATACCCCACGAAACGCAGTTTGGCGGGGGGGGGGGGGGGGGGGGGGGTGTATATAGGAGTGAGCTTGTCGGTCGGTTGGTCTGTCGGTCCGTTGGTTTTCATGGTTTCTGGATGATAACTCATGAAAGGCTTGACCGATTTAAATAATTTCTGGTACACAGGTGTTTCATCAGAAAATACAGGTCAAGTTCGACTTTGGTCAGTAGGTCAAAGGTCAATGTCACAGTGACTCAGAACAGTTAAACGGTTTCCGGATGATAACTTAAGAACGCTTTGGTCTAGGATCATAAATTTTGGTACACGGGTGTAACATCATAAAATACAGGTTAAGTTCGACTTTGAGATCAGTAGGTCAAAGGTCAAGGTCACAGTGGCTCAGAACAGTTAAACGGTTTCCGGATGACAACTTGAGAACGCTTGGGTCTAGGATCATAATTCTTTTGTACACAGGTGTAACATGATAAAATACAGGTCAAGTTTGACTTTGAAGTTAGTAGGTCAAAGGTCAAGGTCACAATGACACAAAACAATTAAACGGTTTCCGGTTGATAACTTGAGAACGCTTGGACCTAGGATCATGAAAATTGATAAGGAGGTTGGTTTTGACCAGCAGATGAACCCTTATGATTTTGAGGTCACAGTGATCTGGAACATTTAAAAAGGTTTTCAGACAATAACTTCAGACCACTTTGGACTAGGATCACGAAACTTAATAGGGAGGTTGGTCATGACCAGCAGATGACCCCTATTAATTTTGAGTTCCAAAGGTCAAAGGTCAGATCGACCCGAAACATTTAAACCTTTTCCAGACAATAACTTGAGAACGCTTGGGCCGAGGATCATCAAACTTCATGATCATGACCAGCAGATGACCTGTATTGATTTTGAGGTCAGTAGGTCAAAGGTCAAGCAAGTTCAGCTTTGACATTGGCTTAGTTCCTTGACAAGGCCATATTGTGGGGTATAATTCGTCACTCCTGTGACAACTCTAGTTACTTTTAACTTGAAAGAACGCTTAAGACAGAAACAATTTGTTTACTACTGTTGTTCCGTTGTTGTTTTTTTTTCACAGCAAATAAATGAAATATTTCTGGAAATGTCTTGGCCATTATGTCTTTTTTTGGAAGACATTTATAAACGGCTGTCAGAAATGTAATATTTTGATACATGGATAACTGTGCATTCACTACTTATAGGCACAACTCCGAATACTTGATTAATGAAAGCCTTGTATTCGGTAGATAATTGCTTTAAAACAAACTATGGATTTTCGTAACTTGAAACTACTTACATGTGCCATAGAACGTTAAGATTAGGTCAGACTCGATCAATTAATTCTAAAAATCGAGTCTACTACTGATTTGCTCGTAGAGTTTATGCCTCCATAGGATCTTCCTATGCATTTTATTACCTGTTTAATGTTTATGCTTCATCCTTGGTGGGGAGTGGGGACGGGGGGGGGGGGGGGGGGGGTTGGGGCAAGTTTTGCACACACAAGTAGTAACTTCTCGTAAATAGACTCAAATCAAATAAAATATGTGACTTATGTTGAATTATACACGATGACATTTAACGACGCTAACACAACTTGCATATGTTTTAAAGTTTACATAGAATAGTATTTTATAACCCTATGCATATCTTACTGCAGTTAATCTTTTCGGCATACGATTTTTATTTTCGTATCTTATTCACAAATAATGACAGCTACACTGATATGAATATGTTTATTGTACATGTACATGTATTCATTTTAAAAGAAGAATGGCATTATATAGCTATGCAAAAACTGCGCTATTAAATATTCATTGCAATGCTGTAAATGAATGACGATATTCTGGCAAAAAGTCCCCTGTAACAGGTCGCAGCTGTTTCAGATCTCGACCAAAATAATATTTGTACTGTGAGCGTTAAATCAATTGTTATACTCAACGAAATCATTCAAGTGAACAGCATATACCAATAATAATCTATTACTTACGAATACTATCAGAACAGACATGTATTATTCCTGGTTTATGTCCCTTCGCAATTTACAAAATGTAAAATACTACTGAACGTCAACAGGTTACCCTTCTTACAGTATTCGTGTTTTCTGGACCACACTTACACAAATATATTGCTTCGAAGTGAACTTGGGCGTATGTTTATAATATATGTGAATTATACGTGATTCAAGAGTTATATACTTTCAATGTTATTTTCATCTAAATAGATTGAAAAATACTTTTGTAGTAAATACATATGTACACAATTAATAAAACGCACCTATTTGCAAACTAGGTCTTTGTCTATGTTGAACTGAATCTTGTTTCAATTATATTTTCTTGAAGAATAACTTCGCATAGAGACTTGGTATAAGTTTTCATTTTAGTCATGTTATGCTTAACATATTATAGTAACGGATAAGAGTCAAATGTCCTACTACGCAGAACCTATACAAAGCTAGAAACTTCATTATTTAAGGTAGTCTGTGGTAAAACTAAAATAAATCTGGTACAGTTGTCAACATTTGCAGGTTTTCTTCATAAGATTGTTTTACAACATGTTATATGTTGTGTTTTACGCTGAAAACGTAAACATTATTCATTTCGAAAAATCCCTACAAGTTCGTCTTAGAACGCTGCCGGTAATACACATGATGAAAGTGACGTACTCAGTAACACATAGCCGAAATCAATTCATTTGACGTTGATTCATTTTAAGGACTCAGCAAACCAATTTATGTGTTAACGGATAAGCTAAACTTCCTACGAGGTGTCGAGAAATGCATTTTAAAAGTTTCAAATTACATTAGAAAGGCATTTGAGCTTCCAGTAAATAACTGATGCGTTTTGTAAACTTGTGAATAAGAATATACGGAAAGGAAATATTTTAATGCATGGAAATTTCGACTAAGGGAAGCACTGACATCCGTTAAAGCTGGAAAAAAAACTTACATGTTTTTTTTAATCAGGCAAAAGTTACAGAGAATATTTGTTTAATTCAGAGTAAGATTTAAATGTTTTTCGCATATGAATACCAGATTCAATATTTTTTGATATAGTGTTCATGCGTGAACGATGTTTTGATCTTACATGTAAAAAAAAAATTCTTTTGCTTTCATGTTATGACTAAATTAAGCCATTTTATAGTTTCTTACGATGGAAAAAATATAAATTTTAAATTACAGATTTTCATTGTGAAACTACCAAATATATTTCACTGTAATATTTCGATAATTCACTGGGGTAAAAAGAAATAAAGTGTAAATTGTCATTAAACAGGAATATTTGATATTTATGTGCAACACAGCACCTTTAAGGTAGGTTTCTTAATCCTCATTTGGATAGTTGAAAGCTTTATCTTCTAATTTACAGTATGCCATTGATGCAGCAGCATTAACATCTACTTTGATAACGTAATTAAAATCTTCATTTGTTGTACTTAGCTTGATTCTGGCGAACAGCAGGTTGATTTAATTGTTGTCGTGCTCGGCATAAAGTTTATATCGTGATCGCTAGAAGCTCGAAGTTAAGATTACAGGAACTACATATAAGTACAACCAATCGCGAAATACACAAAAGCTAAAATGTAAATTCTTTAAACAGGGTAGGCTCTAAGGGATGACAATGATCAAGCAAATTTTATAAGTTCAAGTTACACGTTCTTTAATATTAATTGCCAAGAATTACAATGTGATATAGGACGTTAACTCCTCAGTTCTGCTTAACTGAATATAATAATGTCACATTAATATTATCTTGTCCTTTAGGACCATTGAGTATATATAATTTTACGATAATAGAATCCCGCTGAACCCGGGTCTATGAGGCTGGAGGGGATCCTCTTAAGAAGAGGCTCAATTTAATCTAGC
The DNA here is from genome assembly GCF_021730395.1 of Mercenaria mercenaria. Lineage (NCBI taxonomy): Eukaryota > Metazoa > Mollusca > Bivalvia > Venerida > Veneridae > Mercenaria > Mercenaria mercenaria. The sequence goes on from NC_069362.1 coordinate 33,090,562, forward strand.
CTGTTATTATCTTGCGTGTTTGTGTTCTATTCTTCTAAATATTTCTCTTATCTTTATATAAAGGTATTTACACAAGCAGTGCACCTTTAAAGATACAAAGTTTATTTTTTAAGCATTTTTGTATTATACAAAACCATAGGAAATTTCCATGGTAATATGTTAAACACAATAACGCAAAAATCTTAGCCTTTGAAAACAAGGAGATTGACATATGAACAATTATGGTTTCGTTCTGCACTTTTCTCTTTCCATAATGTATTAGTGCAAAACTGGACGAAAGCCCAGACAAATTGAAAATATGATGAGACAAATTTTGTTTATTACTGCTGTTGCGTATTTACACAGCAGATAAATGGAATATTTGTGAATAAATCATTTAAATTCTGTTTTTTGGGGAGAAATTTATATTTAGCTGTCAGAAGATGAAATGATATAAATTACTTTGTCCCAAAATAGTATTTGGTACATCGGTAATTGTGCATTCACTACTTGAATAGATGCAGGCAAAACTTTAAATCGTCAAATGAAATTGCTGCATGTCATTTAATCCAATCTCATTTGATTTAGAGTAGTTTTTGTGACAAAATCATGTGCATCATAGTAATTTGTTGTAACTGTTTCGAGCACTTTACTATAACTAAGCAACCTAAGTAGTATGACAGACTGACACAACAATCCCATTAGAGATGATAGGATACAATACTACAATCCTTGTCGCCGGTGTAATGAAGAATACAAACAACTCCATCGTCGTTTTAGTCTCGATGTCCTTTACAGAGCAATTTTTTACACTGTTTTCTATGGGACTTATGTGGAAAAAATACATAACATTTAACTACACTAACACAGCTTGTACATCTAGTAGAAATATGTTTTTTAGTTTGAATAGAATAGTATTAAATTAATAAGTCTATGCATATCATTAGCTCGTCCGCTTAGCTCAGTAGAGGGTGAGTGAGTTGGATTTTACGGCGAATCGGCACATCGTCTTGAATAACTTGTATTGTAAACATGTCTAAAACCATTTATGTAAAACATATATATGTATGTAGAATTAAATATCAGTTGCAAAAAAAAAAAATCGCAAAATATGTCAATAAATATGTATGATGTTTAGATTTTGTGATAAATACCTATCTGCTTTAAAAAGGATAAAATATTGCCGATCGAAATCTTTTTAAACATTTCCTTCAAAGATTGAATGTTGAAGTCAACACAGACAGATGATTTTATAAAAAGGGATTTGACAACAAAATCCCTGTTTGGGGATAGTATATGCTATTAAGAGGTTACTTATTCTTACCAAAAAACGGAGGACTCTTTTGAAACTGATTAAATCTGTCAATATATTTAGAAAATTTGACAGGGATTAATCTATGCACAAGCAAAAGAAGACACTAAAACATGCTGTTTTTCATTTCTATCAATATTTCACCTGTACCAATATTACACAAAACATGCATTAATCCATCTATATGTAGAGCATTAATTCATTAATGACAATATTTTCTTTCTTAATCAAAATTAAGTATCTATCATAAGCAGAAAACACAACATGAATTGATGCATCATTCAGTTCAAATGAATTTTGTACAATTACACATGAATAAAAAATAATAAAAACAGTTATAATGCATGGATTAATCCACGCTTTTTCAGGAATAAAGCAATTTAAGCACAAAACATGAATTGAATGTTTTTTTATTCCACTGAGAAAACCTTCACATGGATTAATCCATCATTTCATTCCGTCTACTGACGAAAATTCTAAATTTAACTGCAAAAACAATTATACTGTAAATTCTAACACATGGATTAATCCACTCTCTTCCATGTTTTCCAAACTGGTACATGCATTTTTTACTATTGCTAATATGATGGATTAATCCATCTCTTCCCTCATATAAGAGAAACAGTGTAAGAGCAACTCAAACATATCAAATGTACATGGATCTGTTTTAAAATCTAATGCATATAATAAAAATTCGGACAGGAAAAGATGGATTAATCCATTCCTGATTCATATAGAAAAACCGTTGGTTAACGCCTAAAATGCAAAATCAAGGACATGGATTAATCCATCTAGTCTCATCCTTTGTTCAGCCATCCTTTATTAAAGAATTTATATACAGACTATGAAAAAAACAAATACTGCTGAGTTTTAATTCAATGACATGGATTAATCCATCTAGTCACATTGTATGTTTTCAAAACTGTAAGGTAAAATATAAAAGCTCATAGGAAAAGATGGATAATCCATCCCTGATTCATACAGAAAAATTGTTAACGCCTAAAATGCAAAATCGAAAACATGGATTATATCCATCTAGTTACATTGTATTTTTTTCAAAACTATAAGGTAAAATATAAAAGCTGATAGGTAAAGATGGATTAATCCATTCCTGATTCATACAGAAAAAATTCAGTCAATTAAAATGTTTAATAGTAACCGGTGCTTGACATGGTACATATTCAGATTGATCTTCTTTGTTCAAAAGTGAGTGAGCTAGTGAGTTTGATTTTACGGCGAATCGACACAAAAAGGTCATATATCACCGAAAAGAAGTGTGTATTGAAAACGTAAATTGTAAAGCATCTCTAAAACATTTATGTAAAAATATATATACATTTTGTACATATAAAGGGTAACCGCCTCGGTAGCCTAGTGGTAGAGCGTCCGCTTCGAGTGCGGGAGGTCGTGGGTTTGATCCCCGGCCGCGTCATACCAAAGACGTAAAAATTGTACTAGCAGCTTCCTCGCTTGGCGCTCAGCATTAAGGGGATAGTGTTAGGACTGGGCAAGGTATCATGCCACTTGTCTACGGCGTGATATTCCAGTGTGGCAGCACTATAAAGTTGGGCATTGTGCTCACCCCGTCGTTTATATGTCTGAAAAATTGTTGAAAAAGACGTTAAACTCGAACACACACACACACACACACACACACACACACACACACACATAAAGGGTTGAAAGATAGTCGCAAACAATAATATTGTGGTCAGATTTTGTGATAAATGCCTATCTGCTTTAAAGGGATAAAAAGGATATAAAATATTGCCGATTTAAACGTTTTCAAACAAGTCTTTCAAAGATTAAATGTCATAATATGTAATGTCCTGTGGAGCGAAGTCCATACAATCGATAATAAACCTGTTTAACGGTAAGCGGTGTTTGAAATGGTACACATTCAGGTTGATCTTATTTGTTTAGGAAATAAGAACGAGTCACTCGGGTATGGTACAGATCAGATCAGATATTTGTTCAAATTGTATGCATATACAGCATATTAACATTACTGATACAAAGTTAAAAACAAAGCATGCAACTTCCTCCCTGCGGACAGATCTGTTCCCTTCGTGCCATTCATGGGGTAAGGGACAAGGCAATCGAATGCGTTTTAAAGGCACTGACCTCCTGATTTGGCTAAATATAATCTTTTTTTTTTTTTTAATTGAAGTATGGTCATATTATGAACTATATAAGAATATGATACACGTTTATTTTTGTGTATTAACGTCTGCAGAAGCCCGCCGCATTGTTTGTGACCGGGTCTCGGTCTCGGTCACAAACAATCCCGCGAGCTTCTGCAGACGTTAATACACAAAACAAACGTGCATTGTCGCTACTCTTGCATAAAAACATTACCAGACTACTAAATGTATTGTTTTCATATGTGATGACTTTACGATTCCGGTATATTTTTTAATTACCATTCTATAGTTCTTGGAAACGGTAAACATGTTTTAAATACCCATAACCAGAGCCCAAAAATCAACAACATCACTAAAAGCACATACTGAAGATTTTTACACGTTTTTTATCTCTCGTTATTACAAACATGAATTTACTAAAAATTATTCAAATAACTTCAATATTTGGTAAACAGGAGCCCAATTTCAAGAATAATAACTTTACATTCAAGTTATTTTGAGTACGGACACATTTGGAGTACGGATGAGTACGAACGTAATGTCAAACTTTCAAGCTGTTTATATAAATTCTTCCAGAAATTAGATAAAAACATACCGACTGATACCAAAATCATAAATATGATTCATAAAATCAAACAATCGTACAAGTTACACGCGATTTTTAAATATTCACGGTTTTCTACAAAAACTGAAACGACGCCGAGTTCTAAAAGGGAAGATTGTTGGGGGCAGCGCATTTGGCGTCGGATACAGCAAAACATTCTATGGTTTAGATTCACGGTGCATATCCATATCGGCGGACTCTTTGCGAAATCTGCTATATCGGCGGTTTCTTTGCGTCAGCACCTGCCATCCATGATAATAGGTATGCTGCTCAAAAATAGATAAAGCACGGAACATGAGAATGTCTTTACTATGTATTGTAGTGTTTACTTTTTAATTATCAGCGATTTTGCTCGCAAGTTCGATGAAATTAGTTGATGGTGTACTGACATGGAACACTAGCCTGACCTTTTCCACAGTCTTTAACGAGTTTTTGCTTTGATATCATACATATCAAGCGCACTATTTGTGTTCATTTTTAATATTCTTCCAAACAATACTGATAAATAGGCCGAAATGTAAATGGAATTAATAAAAAACCCTTACTTTCGGTTTTGTCGGGGCACCGGCGGTCTCTCTGCACACCAGTTTTTGATGCACAGGCAGGCTCTCAAATCAAGAAAAAAAGATGACCGCGTCGGGAATCGAACCCCGGACCGCCGCGACAATAAAAGACATTTTTCCCGTCGTCGTTACCAATAGCGATATAGCGGCATTAGTGAATTGTGACTTCAAAATATAGATATTTATAATCAAGACAGTTTACCTGGAGAGTAAAGCGCTTTTCGATTTTCATCGTAAAAAGTAGCAAAAAACAGCAAATTCTCATTTGTTTCTGTTACATATAGTTTGTCAGTTTTAAAACCTTCTTAAGAAATATAGCATTTATTTCCAGATATCTTAAATAATGTTTTTGTTGTCGAACGATCTGGAGGCCGGTCCCTTTAAAACACTCTATTTTATGTCAAAACATGTTTCTACACGGTCATTCATCCTTCCAAATTAGCCCAATTAGGAACAAATTGGAACACAGTAAAACTGATTATTGTGAAAGAACGTCCGCCACTTACCGACAGCTGACGTAAATAATGATGTCTCCATACTCGTTTTAAAATTTACCAACCACCTCCGACCGCTAAATAATAAGACTTCATGAAAAGAAAAGACGTAATTTAAACACTGAGGATTGCCAACATTGTTACATTTAATTTAGGTTTTCAAACTAAAGTTATAGGAGTGGTCAATATGGTAGCAAATAACTGTTTTGAGACAGTTTTAAAACATAAAGGATGAATGTCCAACAGGGAAATCCACGTTCTAAAATTGCAGTCTCCCCAAGCACGCGGACATGCATGGACTAGCACACGTACGCACGCATACATTCAATGCAAAAACACGAGGATAAAACGGACAAATAAAGGCAGTTTTTACATAAAAGTTTGTAGCCATGGACCTGAAACACAAATATTGTTGGACATCATATTGACTTCCTTCTTGAGTAAAACTGGAGCATTTTGAAATTATTGCATCTTTAAGCCGTTTACAAACGTCAAATTACTTTTCATATACATATGATGCAATTTTCTTATATGAACTTTTGTGCCTGTTATTGATAACGGATCCTCCGAGTAATTCAAAAACAAATTTTACACCGATCACGTGAAATAAAGATGAGTGTTGCAATACAAACTTAACCATCAGTCAATTTGTTTCACCCAACTAGAGATATACTGGTCACGTGAGCGTCAAGTTCTGTTTTATTCTTTTAAATAAAAACATAATTTCCCGTTGTGTTCTGATTTTCTGTTGTGGCCTGTTCCAAATAAATTAGTAAATTATTTTCTTCTGGTATATTTCTATCTTTACTAGTATTACCCACAAATTTGCAAATGCATATACCAATTTATATCGCGAAATTTATGCTCTAAGCCTACCTAGCAAGACCGCTGCACAATGGCGTACGCCGAACAGACACGGGCAGTTCCAGGAAGACAAACGATTGCCTAGCCGGTTACCAGCTGTGAAACGGCGTTGGCTGCTTGGCTAAATACTGGATGTAATCTATTGAGATATCTTTTCAGTGACCGATGCTTCGCTTAAAATAGAATTCTAGAAGTGTAGCAAGAAATCTCACTTTATACTAACAACACTCATCTTTATTTCACGTGATCGGTGTAAACAAAATTTCTTAGGAATCAAGGTCGACAGTAAACTGCAATTGACAGTCACATTTATAGTAAATATACTAAATATGAACAAGACAGATTTGATATCTATAAATTTAGACCCAAGACCTACTTGAACAAGTATGTTAATTTTTCAGAACCCTATGACGCGTTTTCTGTCATATAAGTAACGCTTAAACAAATCATACCAAAACGGCTGAACTTAACATGCATGTCAGTATAAGCATATTTTCTGGTCCTTAGGGGTTATACAGCTCATTAACCCTTACCCTGCTAAATTTCTAAAATGGACTGGTCCATCATTCAATTTGGGCAATAACATTTGTTATTTGAAGGGGTGTTGACTGAAAACTTACTGACTGAATGGCGAACAGTGCAGACCATGATCAGACTGCACGGATGTGCAGGCTGATCTTGGTCTGCACTGGTCGCAAAGGCAGAATCACTTGCCGCCAGCAGGTTAAGGGTTAAAAAAGAGTTTCGCTTAAACCGTTGCTAAAGGTAGTGAGGTGTGTTGCACATTACATTACCTCCCAGAACAGACTCAATCCGAGTATTATTTACCTTGTTTGCATTTAATGCTTCTCTAAATAATGGGACATTTCATCTTGAATGGCTGCTTTGGCATCTGAATGACTTCATTAAGCATCTCTGACTGATCCTCATTAGTTTATTGAGAGAAAATAAGATACATTGCATTATGCAAAACATAGCCGTAAAGTATTCATGCGACACTGATGCATTTTCAGGATCAAAATGCCCATTTGCATCTAAACTGACAAGCTAACATTACTTCAAAATGTCTAGAAAGGCATTACAAAAGTTTCAAATAACGTTAGAAAGTCATTTGACGTCGTAAGTAACAAAGTGATACATTCTGAAAATCTTTGTGAAGATGAATAACTATTCAAGTAAAAATGATGTCTTTTGTTCCAGCTGGTAAATCAATGGATGTAAACTTATTAATGTAAACTCGTAAGACTACGTGACTGTGGACGGGTTTTATTCTTCCAGTTCCTATAAATATGGCTTTGATTAAAGTGACTCTAGGTTTTACCCAGTTATATTTCCTTACCGTTTCTGCCGTATTACCTTTATCAAAACGTGAAGAAGTAATGTTCAACATCTTGCGTTCTTTGAAATACAATCCGTTGAATGAAACAACAATTAAATGTACATCTGGAAGTGACGTAACTCCCTTTAACGGTACAGTTAAGTCATGCTAAAACCCAGACGTAGTGTAGACAGCTTTGCATATTATAATATTGATAAATGCAAAGCGAACGAAATTTTAATTAATAACATACAATAGACTGAAGTCTGGAGTCTTTCACTCTTTGCCATTAATTATTCCTTTGGATAAAAACAGTGTTATGACATAAATCATACAACGGTAAATCGAATTTTAAAGATATACACATTTTGTTAAAGGAAAAAGGAAAAGGAAATGAAAATTTTAAACACAGAGGTCATAACTATCAATTCTTGCGGTCGCAGATATTATGATTATGTTACCTGGCACCATTTTTAAAACTGACATTTCTTGAATGACATACCAGATAACATGGAGCGGCAACCGTCGTAAAATTCCCTCCTATTTATATGATAAAATGCTACTGTACATAGATGCACCAGAAACTAGAAACAAATAAATTCCCTTTCATGTGATGCACGTGCTGCATTAATGATATGAGCAAATTAATCTATTTAAATCCACAATCTCTAATCAAACAACAATTAGCACTTAGTGCCAAACGAGAATGTTTCCTGTTTACCCGTAGTTAAGGGGCGGCATTATCGTTGATGATTTGTTGTTGTTTGGAAATGACTTTGATTCAATAGTCTGAAATCTGTATTTCGTTTTTCATAAATGAATGAAATTTAAAAGATTACAAAAACAGGTATGTACAATTGTGTTATTATAATATAACGTTATTATTCCAAATGAACTATTTCAGTATTGATCACCATACACAGGAGTCTGTTGTACTTCAAATGGTTTTGCCAGAACTCTTAACAGACAAGTTATTAAACGAATATCCAAGGCAATATTCTAAAGTAAATGCTATACATTTAAACATTCGAAATACGACGGCCATAAAACGAATTGGGAACAAATGGGAATTTTATCAATATATTCTTTAGATTAAGCCCTTATTTTTTGCCAAATTGAACACAACCACACAGGCTATGAAGTAAGTAGCATTATACATTAGCTATTGAAAGCATGATGATAAATGGCTTCTATAAATTTTAACCTAAAAGCTACAGCACATCAGAAGTTGATAAAGAGTCTATTTATCTTAGGGTTGTTTCTTCTATTGCTGTTCTGTTGAAATTTGAATTTGAAAAACAGATCAATAAATCAACCCAAAATGCCAGATAAAGTGTTCAAATTTCCAGGATATGCGTGCTTAATATACATTTTACTTTTATGTTATGTTACTTAAACCTTGAGGGAACAACTGGGCGCGACATGAACATTACCTCTCAAAACATTTTGTACTTATCTCCTTTATGGTGTATACGTAAGGAAAATTAAAGGGACGCTCGAGGCATATTGAAAATATAACCAGACTAATAACAATTTATCACAGACGTTACGTTTTAATGCAACAGAAAAACAGAATCTATCTTTGCAAATAAACAGTGAACAACTATCTTTTAGATCAGTTGTCTCAAAATGTACAGAAATAAGTCATATTGTCCCTAAGAATTGTTTTCCTTACGTTCTGACATTTATAACAGTTAAAAGAACATCTCAAAAGCGTTTCATACAAATATATCAAATGCATGGAAATATTTCTGTCTAGCTCAGATAATAACTTTCAAACCTGTATATGTTCAAGGTGATTTAATATTTTCCAGGAGTGTTGTATAAGGTTAAAATTAACAAGTTTCGAATTTTAGCTGACCTGAGCACAAAATGTTGTCCGTCGTTGTGATAATTTGACTGCTAACACATTTCAAGTAACAGTTCTGGCCAAATCTTAATGGAACTTGGTCAGAATATTACCCTTAATAAAATCCAGGAAGAGCTCGGCATTGGGTTATCTGGACTCAAAAACTAGATTACTAGTATATTCAAAGGAAACATTTGTTAATTCTACAGAGGCCACATTTTCTACCTTCTCTCTACTTGACGACAGAAGAATATCAATCTATGAAATCAACGTCAGATTTAAAACTGGCCAAAAAACAAGGTCACTAGTATGGCATGTCAAACGTTGCTAAATTATATATGTATGTTATTATTATTGTATGTTTGTTATTGTTATTCAATGTCTTGTCATTCATATTCTAAACGTCATTATTGTTATTCTATATTTCGTTATTCTTATTTTATCTTTGATATTGTTATTAAATGTCGTGTCATTCATAGTCTAAGTCTTACCATTGTTATTCTGTATGTCGTTATTCTTATTGAATGTTCGATATTCTTATGGTAAACGTCATTATTGTTATTCTATATTTTATTATTCTTATTGTATCTTTGATATTATTATTCAATGTCGTGTCATTCATATTCTAAGTATTACCATTGTTATTGTATATGTCGTTATTCTTATTGTATGTTCGATATTCTTATGATAAAAGTCATCATTGTTGTTCAATATCTGACGATTCTATTTACAAAACGTGTCATTCTTATTCTATGTTATGTGATTGTATTTGTATAGCGTCGCTGTACTATTTATATCGCGGGAAATCGCACATACAGTAAAAATATCAAGCTTACAAAAACAATAATAAATATACAACAACAATAACGTCTTTTACAATAAGAATATCGAACATACAATAAGAATAACGACATATAGAATAACAATGGTAACACATAGAATATGAATGACACGACATTGAATAACAATATCAAAGATACATTAAGAATAACGAAATATAGAATAACAATAATGACTTTTACCATAAGAATATCGAACATACAATAAGAATAACGACATATACAATAACAATGGTAAGACTTAGAATATGACTATAACGACATTGAATAACAATATCAAAGCTACAATAACAATAACGAAACATAGAATAACAATAATGACTTTTACCATAAGAATATCGAACATACAATAAGGATAACGACATATACAATAACAATAGCAAATTTTAGAATATGAATGACACGACATTGAATAACAATACTAAACATACAATAATAATAATAAGATACATATATAATTTAGCAATTTTTGACATGCCATACACTAGGTTAAATCATAGCAATACATTACTGATATTTCAAAGGACATATTTTCAACTTGATCATTATAATTCTTAGTCAGAATGTCTCTATAAAATCTCGAAACAAAATCAAAACTAAAAACGGGGTCAAATTCTAGGTCACGTTTGAAACTGGACAATCTAAATAAAAAACTACTTCACTATGTTTCTTGAGTTTTTTTCCCGCGACTACTTTTCCCTACATGTTTCCCTGAAAACGCTTGTTTAAATTTGCGTTGACTTCACAGCAATGTTCCTAGGGCAAGCCTGTACCCAATTCTTTCAAGTTATTATGATTTGTCGAAAAACATGACCGCCAGGAGCCGAAGTAGTTTTCTTTATATGGCTGTATTGATGACATATTTCGGAAATATTCTCCTAAGAAACCGCTGGCCCGATTTTGAATGATTTCACAAAACTCGGGTGAGCGATCTAAGGCCATTATGGCCCTGCTGTTAAGTATACCTAATACACCAGATACACTGAAATTAGATACGTGTAAATCACGATATATACAGAAGTTTATTTTGAACTTTACAACTCATCAATAAGCGTTTGAAACGTTTGAAAATATTCTAGAACTCTATTTTAACTTTAACGGTCAGCTTCGTTATGCATAATTAGACCGTGAGTTGAGCAGTTGTATAATGTTTACATTCGTAGCGGGCATATCAAAGAATACCGGATGTGTCAATGTGATACGTTTTGTGCAGACGTTTTATCTCAGACATATGCATTTTATTATCAGTCAAGTTGTTTTGCTTTTTAATTTTACAGTGGAGGATTTTTGTATTGTCGTTTTTCTGCACATGTCACAGGCCATTTAGCATTTATCAATATTATGAATTAAGTTCCACCGTATCTGCGAGCCTTAGGTTTATTCTGATTAAATGAAAACTTTGAGTAACTCCCCACTGAGTCATAGCAAATGAATCAAGATTATCAATGAATTTAGGTTTGAAGTGACATGTTTTTGTCCTTTAACGGTAGCAGCCCAAATACCCAGTGACTATTATTTGTTAATTGTCATATTTTCATGGAATTTGAATTACTCAAATCGCCAAGTTCAACTTCATAATTGCATAATGCATGGTCTTATGATGTAGATGAACATCGCCATAACATCATACTGCGTAGTAGTGTGATTTAAATCAACATCGCCAAAGTCTCAATGCATGGTCCTTTTTATCTGAAACAGCATTGTCATAATCTCTTTATGCACGATCTTATGATTTAAATCAACATCGCAATAAACTGCTAATGCACAGCTCTGTCATTTAAATCAGCATCGCAATAACCTCGTAATACATGGTCCTGTTATTTAAATAATCCTCGCTATAAATACATAATGCATAGTATTGCGGTTTAAACCAACATCGAAAGCATGATCATTATGTGATTTAAATGAACATTGCCTTAAGCTCCTAATGCATACTCCGGTGATTTAAATCAACATCACCATAACCCCACAGTGCATGGTCCTGTGCTTTAAACCAACATCGCAGTAAGCCAATAATGCATGATCTTGTGAATTGAATCAATATCGCCATAATATCACAATGCATGGTCCTGTGATTTAAATCAACATTGCTATAATCTCATTAAGACATTAGTTAATCCCCCGCCATGGCGGATGGATTATAGGAATGGTCTGCGTCCGTCCTTCCGTCCGTCCGTCCTTCCGTCATTCCATCCTTCCGTCCGTAACAAAATCGTGTCCGGTCCATATCTCCTAAACCCCTTAAAGGATTTTCATGAAACTTGGGTCAAATGATCACCTCATCAAGACAATGTGCAGAATCCACGAGTCAGCCTTGTCGGTTCAAGGTCAAGGTCACAACTCAAGGTCAAAGGTTTGAGCCTGCCATTTTGTGTCCGCTCTATATCTCCTAAACCCCTTGAAGGAATTTTATAAAACTTAAGTCAAATGATCACCTCATCAAGACGATGTGCAGAACCCATGAGTCAGCCATGCCGGCTCAAGGTCAAGGTCACAACTGAAGGTCAAAGGTTTGAGCCTTCCATTTTGTGTCCGCTCTATATCTCTTAAACCCCTTGAAGGATTTTCATCAAACTTGGGTCAAACGATCACCTCATCAAGGCGATGTGCAGAACTTATGAGTCAGCCATGTCGGCTCAAGGTCAAGGTCACAACTGAAGGTCAAAGGTTTGAGCCTTCCATTTCGTGTCCGCTCTATATCTCCCTAACCCCTTGAAGGAACTTTATAAAACTTGCGTCAAATGATTACCTCATCAGAACGATGTGCAGAAATTATGAGTCAACCATGCCAGCTCAAGGTCAAGGTCACAACTAAGGGTCGAAGGTTTGAGCCTTCCATTTGGTGTCCACTCTGTATCTCCTTAACCCCTTGAAGGATTTTCATCAAACTTGGGTCAAATGATCACCTCATCAAGAACTCATGAGTCAGCCATGTCAACTCAAGGTCAAGGTCACAACTGAAGGTCAAAGGTTTCAGCTCTCTATCTTCTAAACCCCTTGAAGGATTTTCATGAAACTTTGGTCAAATGATCACCTCATCAAGACGTTGTGCAGAATTTATGAGTCAGCCATGTCAGTTCAAGGTCAAGGGCACAGTTAAAATCAAAGGTTTACCCTTTCACTATCCATAGCACTGGCGGAGGATTTAGCTGTCTTTCAGACCGCCTTGTTGTGATTTAAATCGGCATTTCTAGTAATAACGACAATGATAGCTTAGGAGATATTAAGCTAAAACGATTTATTTACTTTAACGCATAGTCAATACACAGCAATGAATTCAAAGTGAATTTACCTGTTTTTAGCACGATAAAGGCTCTTGTGGTTTTCGTTCAAATGGAAGTCAAATTCCATACTTTTTGTTTTTTCTGTATTTTCTTCACAAACAAGTTAGCTTCCAATACCGGGTTAAGGACGCCTATATCGGAAATGAAGGGGATACGCTGTGTCAGTTACGCTTTGTTTATAAGAAAGAAGCCCTGAAGCAATTTATAGTTTATATAATTGTGTCCCTTTTCTCATAACATAGGTAAGAAATTTACTGATATGGTGACAATGGTTTTTGTTATGTTTGTGTTGGGTTTAACATCGCACTGACACAATTATAGGTCATATGGCGACCCTAGGTGCCCCTCCGTGAACTATTTCATCACGAGCGGGCACTTGGGTAGAACCACGTTGCACGAAACTTCTGTAAGCCAGCTGAATGGCTTCATCACGAAGAATTCAACGCCCTGAGTAAGGCTCGAGACTACAGCGGTGAGAGGCAAGTGATTTTAAGTCAGTAACCTTAACCACTCGGCCAGGAAAGCGAATTTAGTAACAGTGGTAAAAAAGAAAAATACAAATTAAAAACGGAAGATTATGTGATCGACGGTCAGACTCTAACGGGGATTTTCAAGCATCATTCAAAGAAAAATAGAGTTCAGATACTGCCGTTGTTAAATTGTGCTTAAACAACATCTGTTTTGGTTTCACCTAACATTAGTTCTTAAATCTAACTGCATTTCCGTCTTAGTTATCTTTTCAGTTGATATTTATTTTAGCCCGACTATGCTTATTTATATCGGTTTTGAGTCCACGTTCTGGAAAACCCAGTACTGCGGTCATATGTGAATGCATAGTCGTGACCCCAGCACGACCTCCGAACTGAGTGGTCGACAACTTAACCACTTGATCAGTGCTCCCCTTTTTATAGAAGAGATTATTGTATTTTGTAGCTCATTGACTGAACGTCTGTTGAAGTGTTTTTCCAACATTATGTTGTCTACGTCTCAACTGAAAACGATTAACAGTAGTAGAATTAGTCTGGCACTAGAAATACATAACATTAGCCTACATTGTCATAAAGGCGTTAAAATGCATTAAAATTATATCAAACAAAGACACCCTTTGGATTTTTCATGACGTAACGATATTTTCATAGTATGAATAAACTACATGTAGTATATAATGACTAGGTATTATTACTGCAAATAGTTTCAGCAATGTGGAAAGATCGCTTTGCTGGCAAGAATGAATAGCATATCGAAAAGCATCATACTGTACATAGTAACGTAAAACCACAAAAGCCGTTATCCTTTGCTTATGGGATTAACCAAATTATAGTATATTAATGCAGTTATTGAATAGAAGAAAAAAAATCGATATAAATATGAAAACCATTTCACAGTGGCTTATATTAGATACATATTTAGAAAGCAGTCTCAAATAAGACATATTCAGCTAAATAACGTTATAACGTCGTTTAAATACAGCCATTTAAGAATGGAAAATCCGGCATCTGTGAGAGGAAGTATTCAGCTAGGAGTGATGAACTAATGTAAAAAAAAAAGAATGTATGACATTACATCAGACTGAAAACTAATAGGCTTAGAGGATATTCCATTAGCTGGTCTGGAATGTTCTGACGTTCCTTATGCTTTCATATAAACGTGTTTTTGAAGAAAACATATTTATATGCTTCACTGACCATTACAGAGCGTAAGTTCAAGTTAATTATTCGAAAATAGTTTTAAAATTTAGTTTGTTTTGTATTTATTAATGATATGTACTATTAATCGATCCACTTCGCAACAAGGTTTCTCTTTAAACATTAGACAATATCATTTTCTAGACATAAAAAGTGTGAGTTAAATATTTAATAATTTTGAGTAAATTTGTTGTTAATTACATGCCTAATACGCAAAATACGGTAACAAATCAAAATATTTTGTACATTGACGACAGTAGATTAAGCATTTCTAAAACCAAAGTATCAATATAATTTTATTTTTGTTGTAAAGTTTGACGTCAAATCCATTTTCCGAGAAATAAAATACCACTTCTTTTGACAAAGTTTTCATGCATTTGGACTTTACACAGGGTATTTTATTAACAGAGCTATAAATAACAATAAATGATGCCTTTAGAATTTAACTTCTTTCACCTGTGGAGACCTGAACAATAATATGCACCTTCTTTTAGAAGAACTGTTAAAAATAACTTGAAACTTTTTTTTTTCAAAGAATGGACAATTTATTGTGTACACATTTACACCTACTTTATTATCATGCGGAGCGCTGTATGGCCGTGCGTGTTACCCTCTAGGACTACTATTGCGCTTGTATTTTTAGCTTTTTTTTATATCATAAAAATGAAAAGGATATTGCTCATCTCACAGTGAATACTGGTGACCTAATTTATGTACGAACAGCTACATAATCAATGTAAAAAACAAGTGTGTTTTTTTTTCAGATAATCAGATAATCGTCTACCGTTCATGCTTTAAAGCTCTGAGAACTAATACAGTTCAATGAAACAAAGTTACCTAACATTAAATTGATTAAAGAATTAGGACGCTTTGTCTGCAGCTTATCAATTGTTTGATCATCCGGCTAATTAAATGTTAGTCGGTCATATCTGTCGCAATTGTACATTCGCTTTGCTGTCTTAGTAATGTTTGCATGAAACGTATTGCAAATCTATCAAGTTTAACGTTGCTCATCTAAAATTATATTTCATTACATATGTTTTAAGTTTATTTGAACCGAGGGAGCAGGTTTTTTAATTTAAATCTGTATTCCCCGTTACGAATATACTACATGTTGTTGGCTGGGTCTATGTGCCAAGGTTCAAAATATATTGCGAATATAGACTGGTGTATGTTCCTTCCTTGTTTGAAAATATTAGGGTGATATTGAACTTTCACGAATCTGATGTATATTTCCAGTTCCCCGTTTTGTGCATGTATTCACACCTTGTTATTTGTTGGTTTTCATGATGAAGCCAGAATATACAATATTATTAACGACTGATGCTTGCACGCTACTCATTTTCTAGATTTAATAAGCATAAACAACCTATATTATGCTAGAATCATTTCTTTTATTCACAATGTTCTTTAAGATAACATACGACGGCACTGAATATCGCTCACCTGATCAAGTTCTTACTCTGGATGAAATTATATCTAATTTGTCCTAGATTTCATAGATACAAACATTGTAACCATATTTTATGTAAATCAGGTAGATCGTTGACCAAGTTTTTCAACGATTTGACCTGTTGATATAGTGTTTGACCTTAGGTATACCACTTTTGAACTTAACCCTGAGTTCATACTGACAAACATTCTGCCAAAGATGTATGAAAATCAAAATGAAAAGTTGCCTCTACAGTTTTAACATTTTTTTACTTGACCTCATGAATATTTTCCCCCCAAAGTGATCCAGGTAATAAATTCGTGTTAGACTTTAAACAGACAAACATTCTGACCAAGTCTGAAGACGATCAGGTAGAAAATTTGGTCTTTTGAGTGTTAACAAGTAACCGAGTTTTTTTACCTAGATTATCCAGTTTCAAACTTGACCTAAATTTCATACAGACAATATTCTGATAAAGTGTTATGAACACCAAGTAGAAAATGAGGTATCTTGAGTATAAAGACGGATTTCCTAATATCTGACCTTGTGCCCTAGTTTTTGATCAAGTAACCCAATTTTGAACTTGACATAAATTTCAAAACGTTAAACATTCTAACGAAGATTTTTTGTTATCAAGTTGAAAATATGGTATTTAGGGTGTTTAAAGTGTTTTTATATCTACTGAACTAGTTTTAAGACCTCGTGGAATCAAGTTTTGAACTTGACAGATAAACATTCAGACTAAGATATATGATGACCAAGTAGAAAATATAGCTTTTAGAGTTTCAACAAGGTCTTTTTAATGTTTCTAGTGACCTAGATTTTGACCTCATGTAACCCAGTTCTGAATTAAACCTACATTTTATAGCGAAAAACACTCTGACAAAGTTATAAGAAGATTTAATAGAAAATGTGGCCTTAGAGAGTTAAAACGGTTTTTTATGATTTGACCTAGTGGCCTTTTTTAACTCCGGTAATCCAGTTTTGAACTTGACCAGGATTTTATAGAGACAAACATTCTGACAAAATTTTAAGATCAAACAGAAAAAATGGGAATTTAAAAAGGTGAAGGTTTCTCTATGCTTTGACCTAGTGACCTAGGTCTTGACCTCAGGTAACCCAGTTTTAAACTTATTCTATGTTGTCCTTTTTAAACAAACCTTCTAACAAAGTTACATAAATATGAGGTAGAGAATGTGGTCTTTAGAGTTTAAGCAAAGTTTCATTAAGACTGGGAGAAAATTGTAACCTCTAGAGGTTTCACAAATAAATTTTGAGGACGGACGATATATTAATCCGTCCAGTGATTTTTGTGTGATCACCTTGAAAATACCTAAAGTAACCAAAGTAAAAATATTCAAAATAATTTTGAATCTTTTAAAATGATATCTGAAATTTCACTTAGACCTTTGATATGATCCTACAAATGTAACGGGACCTTACATGTGAGTGCGACAGCTGTTCTTAAAATGGACCTTACTCCAGATTTTGACTAAAATTATCTTTCTTTAGAATTTAAGTTTGGACATATTATGAACATCGAGTTTTTGTTTCTCAACTATATTAAATAATTCGAAACCAAGAACGAAAAAAAGCATGTTCGATTCGGAATTGAACTTGGACCGCTTCGTCAATAAAATTCTTCCTACCTTCTTGACCAATACACCGCGGAGCTATTCGTACATAACACCCGTTAAATATATTTTTATAATTAAGGCAGTCTATCTCCAGTACCCCGGTACAAACTAATAATCGTGTGTTTCAATTACAAATAATCGGTCTCTAACTAAATTTCAAAGCCTTCTTAAGAAATATAGCAATAATTTCCTCACATTTAAAAAAATGTTGTCGTACGATCTGGATGTCAGTGCTACCTATTCACTGTTTTAATGTTATCTACTTACTTGTTTTATCTACCTAGACAAGCAATGTACACTGAAATGAAATTGTTTTGTACGACTTAAAAAAAAATATTTTAGGTATTTATAAACTCCAGGAATTATAACATTACTATGCTATGAAATGGTTATTCTTTTCTTTAACACTGTGTTTCTAATACAGTAGTTCATAATGCGTTGCAAAGTAGAGGCTAGTGGCAAAACACATATCAGTATGTTATATTTTCGTAATTGCATAAAACAAACTTAATATTCATGGAAAAGGTAAAGGTAAATTTCTTTTCAAAAAGCAATGCAAAGTTCCATACTAACTTAAGAATCTATTCAAATTATATTTTTTATTTTCCGAATAATTTTAGTCGAATGCTGTCTGGTTTACAAGGAAATAGAAGAACGATAATAGAAAATGCATTAACGGCTTTAAGTAATTCCTCATTTAGGCATTCCATTACTAGATTGAATAAGAAACGTGTCTGCCAAACCGCATCATACTGAAGATAAAGAGGTTTATCCTAGATGAGTAAGTAAGATCTTAATAAGGATGGGGAGAAATGACTTTATAAAAAATTCCCTTAGCATTTTAGAATGAATAAAACATCTTGAATATTCTTAGGTCTTTTGTTAGCAAGAATATGTTAATGGTCTAACACTCTCATGTTGAGAATACTTCTGGTTTATTATTTCACCAATTATTGGCAAATTTGCCTAAACATGTAAATTCTTCCAACATGTATCTTGCATGCCATTCGATGAAGTAACGCATCCTTGAAAAGGCCTTCAGATGCATCGTATCCGCAAGGAACTCTTTGTTGTAGTCGCCATTGACGTCGTTTGACGTTGACGTCATTTCTTTACATTGTTTATTTTGTACCTCGAGGAGGGCTAATGTAGCCGAAATGTTGGCGTTAAATAAACTTTAAGGTAACTTGTAATTTTTTATATCTTTGACTACTTTTTACACCTATATAATCTAGCGTTTTAGCAAATAATCGTTTCTATCGAATAACTGACCATTGTATGAATACCGATAACAGTTTCATTGTTCATTTTTTTTCAGAGACAGTAAGATAATGCTATGCAACAAACTAAGGTTGTATTTGTTACTTGAAGACAAATTGTAATATTAAATTAAAACCTTTCTGTCCTGACTTGAAATCTCGGTCATGTAGGGTTATTTGGATGGATCTTTGCTGTAGAAAAACTAATTTCACTTTTTCATAAAATATTCTTTCGTTAGTGTACGCGGACATAAGTCATTTAAAATATTTCCAGAATCCATGAAAAAGGTCGATAATAGAAAAAATCCTAAGGTTTCGGAAACCATTGTGATATTTTGATTACCTTGCTTTGCGTGCAGAAAGCTACTGACAAGATGAAAACTAACCAACATACCGCAATTAGCCCAGAGGGACTCTGTCTGAATTATATAAGATATCGTTTGTTTGCGGCGGCGTATGTACTATAGTGTGTGTTTCGACATGGATTACAGTAAAATGTACTGACCTCCAGATCGTTCGACAACAAGAAAAGCAAGAAATAAATTTAGATATCAGGAAATTAATGTTATATTTTAAGAAAGCTTTCGAATTAAAATACCGACCGACTATTTATTATGGAAACATAACATCGTTGTAATGATTTAAGCATTGCTAGTCAGATTAGAATAATATGTTTTAGACTATACAGCATGGTATATTGTCACTAGTGTTTAAACTTAAAGCAAATATAACCAAAGCAACATATTCCCATATTAATGTTTTACATTATACAACATGGTATATTGTAACTAATGTTACAGCTTACAGCAAACATAACAAGAGCCACATATTACCATATTAATGTTTTACATTATACAACATGGTATATTGTCACTAATGTTATAACTTACAGCAAACATAACCAGAGCCACATATTACCATATTAATGTTTTACATTATACACCATGGTATATTGTCACTAATGTTATAACTTACAGCAAGCATAACCAGAGCCACATATTACCATATTAATGTTTTACATTAAACACCATGGTATATTGTCACTAATGTTATAACTTAAAGCACACATTACAAGAAGCAACATATTACCATATTAATGTTTTACATTATACAACATGGTATATTGTCACTTACGTTATAACTTTCAGCAAACATCAACCAAAGCAACATATCACCATGTTAATATGTTTTACATTATACATCATGGTATATTGTCAATAACGTTATAACTTACAGCAAAACCTAACCAGAACCACATATTACCATATTAATGTTTTACATTATTCAGCATGGTATATTGTCACCAATGTAACAGCTTACAGTAAACATAACCGGAGCCACATATTACCATATTAATGTTTGACATTATTCAGCATGGTATATTGTCACCAATGTAACAGCTTACAACAAACATAACCAGAGCCATATATTACCATATTATTGTTTTACACTATACAGAATGGTATATTGTAACTAATGTTACAGCTTACAGCAAGCATACCAAGAGCCACATATTTCCATATTAATGTTTTACATTATACACCATGGTATATTGTCACTAATGTTATAACTTACAGCAAACATAACCAGAGCCACATATTACCATATTAATGTTTTACATTATACAACATGGTATATTGTCACTAATGTTATAACTTACAGCAAACATAACCAGAGCCACATATTACCATATTAATGTTTTACATTATACAACATGGTATATTGTCACTAATGTTATAACTTACAGCAAACATAACCAGAGCCACATATTACCATATTAATGTTTTACATTATACAACATGGTATATTGTCACTAATGTTATAACTTACAGCAAACATAACCAGAGCCACATATTACCATATTAATGTTTTACATGATACAGCATGGTATATTGTCACAAATGTAACAGCTTACAGCAAAACCTAACCAGAACCACGAATTACCATATTAATGTTTTACATTATTCCGCATGGTAATTGTCATTAATGTTACAGCTAACAGCAAACATAAACAAGGCCACACATTACAATATTAATGTTTTACATGATACAACATTGGTATATTGTCACTTATGTTACAGCTTACAGCAAACATAACCAGAACCATATATTACCATGTTAATGTTTTACATGATACAGCATGGTATATTTTCACTGATGTTACAGCTTTCAGCAAACATAACCAGAGCCATATATTACCATATTAATGTTTTACATGATACAGCATGGTATATTGTCACTAATGTTACAGCTTACAGCAAACATAACCAGAGCCATATATTACCATATTAATGTTTTACATGATACAGCATGGTATATTGTCACTAATATTACAACTTACAGCAAGCATACTCAGGGCCATATATTACCATATTAATGTTTTACTTTATACAGAATGGTACATTGGTACTAATGATACAATTTACAGCAAGGTCTTAAATGGAAGTTTTTATTGCTTGTTAAAATGACGTGCCAAAACTAATGACGTTTCGACGCCATTACGTCATCCAAAATATACATATTTTTCAAGATCGCGCGATTGACGTCAGAGCAACGCATTTTTACCGTCAAGCATTATTATGAAACAAAGTATGTAACGGACGAGGTCCAGTAGGAGCAACGAAAACGTGAGTCCGCTTCGGGAAATGCTCTTGAATAGCCCAGAAAAGTCGGCGAAACGTTCTTCCTCAGAGACCGAAATTCCTAAAACTTGTGTTCATGACACAGTAATGAAGGATCTTAAACTTTTTCCTTATAAAATTCAGATTTTGAAGAGTTTAGATATCACAGATCAGATTCAAAGACTTGAGTTTTGCCGCTGGGCAGTGGACTTTGCCGACAATTACGCTTACGCATTTCATTATTTTTGGTTTACAGACGAGTCGCTGGCCATATATGCAAAGAAAACATGAGATTCTGGGCAAATGAACAGCCTCTTTGTTTTGCAGAGAGATCATTGCATAGTTTGCTACGTCGTCGCACGAAGTGATCGGTCCATATGTGAATTCACAACGGTACCTGTCGCACTTGAAAAACAAGTTTGTTCCAGCGCTTCGACAGCGAACAGAAAATTTGAAATGTCTGGTTCATGCAGGATGGTGCGACGGCACTTAATCTAATATTGTATTGAAACCTTCGGCGATAAGGCGATTTCCCTACAATACCCTGAATTGAAGGATTGTGGACAATCTTGGCACACACACAGTCCTGATTTAAACCCGTGCGATAACTTTCTCTGGGGCTACCTGAATTCAGTTGTTTACAGACCAAAGCCAGTGGACACGGATATGCTGTTGAAAAACATCAAACGGGAAGTGAAGAAGATCAGTAAAGAAATGTGTGGAAATGTTATTAATAATTTCATAGTGCGAGTTAAACAGGAAAAACTGATGAAGGGCCGTCATCTTGATTAATGAAATGACGCATGAATGTGGTAATTGTTCAGAAAAAAGTCATAGCAACAGATCTTTCAGTCACGGGCCGCCGACTGGCTTTTACTTAAACCTAGCCTTGTTAGTTTAGAACACAACAAACTGGTGCGGCAGCAGCGAGTATGCACATATGTTAAACAGATTAATGTTGACATAAACACATATCATTATCTATAGCCGGAATGAAACTCCTACTGTACTTGAAACTTCGACTTTTTTTCCTTTCATGAGATAACAGGGGTCTTTTTAAAACAAAAAACAAAAAAACTTAAAAATAGCTAGTTTGGTTTTAAATTTCAGTGAGGTATATTTTGTCTAGTTTTGTCTATATAATGCCGTATTTCGGCCTAATTCTACAAAGCTTGAATCTTTACTAGCTTTGAAGTCCTTCGCATTCATTTGTAATTCTAATTACCTTCAAATAAACAAACTTACCTAAGCGGAAATAAATAATGGACGACTCGTCTTTACCCTGACTTGTTCGATTATCAAGCTACTTGAGTGTAAATTTGATTTCAAGCTCTGTCGCAATTAATGCAAGACAGATGTTATATCAGTTGCAAATACCCACCTATCCGATTTATTTTAAGTGATACGGTTTTATAAGGATCGTAAATGCCTATCTAGGTTAGACAGGGTTTTCCCAAACCTGATAGTCAGCATGAAATGGAAAACCGAGCGCTCCAGAGGATTTTTATCCACGCTGTCCCAAGGGTTGGGAAAACAGCCTCCTTGCTCAGGCAGACCCATGGGATGATTTTGCTTGCACTCCGCTAATAGCATCTTGTAAGTTAAAAATTGTTGTTATATTTTCTGGTCCTTTGGGATCATGGAGTTCATTCAATGTAATAGATTTCCACTTAAGCCGGTGCTAGGGTGCATATTTCATTACCTCTCATGAATAGACTCAATCAAACCGAGTCTGCTATTATTCTTCTTGGTTATATTCCGTGCTTCCAAAGGATCATTTTACAGATTTTATCAAACACAATGACGTCATATTTGACGTTAAATTATGAGGACAATACGAGTAGTTGTGGCTGATATTTCCCTAGGAGATCTCCTATCTTAATAGCTTTGTCTTTCTCCGACAGGTAGGCCAAAATAATGTATCTTTTTTCAGTACCACATATCTCTAATTGCTAAGATGTTAATTAACTGGAATCCGCATTCTTACGACGGCACACTTTGACGCAGAAAATATCGAGGGACTCCGCAATTAGACGACGATAAGCGTCAGTGTAAATATCTGAAGAAATTCTGTATTTGGATCCTTTGAACAATAAATTACAAATCGTTTATCTATAGTTATATATAACAAGAGGGCCATAATGGCCCTATATCGCTGACCTGTTATCATTGCACTTAAGGACAAGAAGGTCCTTAGGAAAAATATTTAAGTCCGAAGGACAGGAACAACAAAGGGAAGAAATTTAACCAAAAAATAAAAAATCTTACAAGGTACAGATATGTCAAAATACACCTAACAATTGGAAGTACCATCCATGTTGTACCACAGAAAAGTGGTCTCGGTTTTTCCCTACGGCCAATAATAAAAAAAGTTACAAAATAAGCTATTTATAGTAACGTAAAAGGTAAGTAATTATAAATATTGTAAGTGAACAAAAGAAGGGTCTGCCAAATAAATCTGTTGACATAAATGAAATTTCAAATCAGTATCTTCATAAGTTATGGAGATACACCCATTTTAATTTGAAATAAAGGGAGGCAATGTGACATAAAATCAGACCATAGTTATCTACCCTGATTGTCTCAGTCCAACTAATGACAATAATGAAATTTCAAATAAGTCCTATAAGTACTTACTGACATAAATCCATTTTGATTACAATCAGGGGAGGTAATCAGATATAAAATAACTCTGGAACCTATGATTGGACCTGATTCGTCATGGAATCCAAGATTTATTGTTGTTGAAGGTACATGTATTTTGGAAGTTTGTATCAAATCAAACCATAAATGAAGTCTCTATATGGCTGCAAAAGCCAAAATAGCAAATTTTGGACCTTTAAGGGGCCATAACTCTGGAACCCATGATGGAATCTGGCCTGTTCAATGAAAGAACCAAGGTCTTGTAGTGATACAAGTTGTGTGCAAGTTTGGTTAAAATCATATCATAAATAAAACTGCTATTGCGCAGACAAGGTCAAAATAGCTAATTTTGTCCCTTTCAGGGGCCATAACTCTGGAACCCATTAGGGATCTGGCCGGTTCAAGATAGGAACCGAGATCTTATAGTGACACAAGTTTTATGCAAGTTTGATTAAATTCAAATCACGAGCTAAACCAAAAGATCTGTCGTCATAAATTCAATATTTTAAATGCAATTAAAATAGCCCAGTAATTCATTTTGTACTGTCATTGCAATGGCATTATTTTCAGAAAATTGGACATTACTTACTCTATATATTTCTCTTCTAAAATAACATGATGGAGTCATACGATAGCAATAAAGTGAGTGAGTGAGTTGTGTTTTACGGCGAATCGACACAAATAACAATAAAACATGATATGCTATCAGTCGTTTTATGTGTTCTAGACATTCTAGGATTCTAGAACAAGATTAAAACACAGTGTCCGTGGACTGACTACAAGAACAAATATGACTGGTTTGATATTATGGCATGCAGTTTGTTTAACCATACAGCAGTTATACCGAAATAGCAATGTGGTTTACTTCGGTTTGCCAGAGCGTGTAGTCATGTCAAGCATTTCAGTGAACGTAATCTATATATTACAAGTAAACTTCTTCAGCAAGGCTACCGTTATTACAAATTGCGTAAATATTTTGCTAAATTTTACTATCGTAATTCTGATTTAGTTTTAAAATTCAATAGTAATTTAAAGACACTTTTGCGAGAAGGTATTTCTAAACCCGTTTTTATGGGGATGTGGTTTACAAACTTCGTAAGATCTTGGGTCATGGTAATTTTCCAAATGTATTTGGTAAAATTATAAAACGTTTTATTAAAAGAGGTTACGACCCAACTGTTGTGAGACATACCGCATGTTTAGTGTTCAACCCGTTTACAGTTGGACACTATGCTTCCCTCTTTGATTGTGCCTGACGGAAGAGGGGGAAGTCTCTATGATAAGCAGTTTTTAAATCCTACCAGGACTGAACTGTTTTGATATCTGTCTTCTGGCCTGTTTCGTCGGGCCCTTAAGGGTGTTTCTCTTGTTGCTCTGTCTTCTGAAAAGGCATTGAATACATACGTTTTTGGTTCTAAAGGTTTGCTTTTTATATTTTTGTACACGAGCATTTTTGTGTTTTACATGCCATGCCTTTTTGTTTCCATTACGTGTGTTAGAGATTCACCTGGAGGGGACTGCTTTTATTTACACTGTCTCGTGTCATTGGAACATGGTGGGGGTAAGAGTGAGGTTGGGTGCGCACCATAAACCGGTTTAAGCTCCCCAGTGGTGTTTTTGCCACTGACCGTTCCAAGGCGGTGCCCCACTGTGTTCCTTTGTTTGTTCGTTTTGTCCTCTTGTGTTGGCTTTGTGTGTGTGCGCGTGTATGTGTGTGTGTGTTCCTTAGTTTGTTGTTTTGTGCTCGTGTGTTGACTTTTTGTGTGTGCACGTGTATGTGTGTGTGTGTGTGTGTGTGTGTGTGTTTGTGGTGTGCACGTCTGCGTGCTGTAGGTTTCGTTTTGGGGAGGCTGCGATTTTGGTACATGGCATTCCCTGTTTGATATTTGTCTTTTTTTTTAGCCCATTCGCTTTTAATTTGTACTTTCGTGTCTTTAGTACACTTTTATACATTGTATTTATATAGTTCAAAAGACCTGCGCATTAAACAATTAAATATATTTGTCTATATTAGAGGCTTTAAGATTTTGTTATTTGGGTTTTACGGCGCACCAACACAGTATAGGTTATATGGCGCCAAATAGAACTACAAAGTTTGGTTTCATATCTCATTTACATCGAAATAAAAACATGAGGTAAGGAATCAAAATTTGCATACCTGATGGAATCACAGAGTTACAGCAAAACCAAGTGCTAAGACCCTATTAGTCGCCTCTTACGATCATACAAGGGTAAGGCAGTGGTTCCAATTCTTTTCATACACAGATTGTCCCAGAACCACATGGGGCGCTTTAAGATTTAACTTAACCCAACATAAACTGTAGATAAAGGATTGTGGATTTAATGGTGGAAGGGGGGGGGGGGATTACGAAGAGTAGAAGACTACGCAGAGGTGTTATAGTTCACTTTTATGAGAGCTCTGTTTTTCCTATTTTATATTTATCCTAGCCCAGCAAAATACAAATCAAAGCTGTACGACTGAAAAGTCTAAACACATTACCATAAGAAAAAACCTTAAAAGACCGTGCTTGATCGATAAATAAACTGATACAATGAAATATGTATATACATCACATTGATATTTAAATGCAATACAGAAAAAGAAATCGCTCGTGAATATTTGCAAATCCCAAGACAGATAAGTTAGTTAGTACATTTTGTGTTCGCGAAATGGCGAATGAAATAGCTTGATCTTTGACATTTGCATAATGAACTTAAACGCAATCGGAACGTATAGCGTTTCTTCAAATGTATTTTTATAAATGAAAATAAGAGACTTGCCATTGTGTCCCTAACAAAAGGACATATACTCTGGATCACGCATTGAAATCGGGTGCTGAATATCTTGAAACTGTTTGGTCAAAAAAATGCCAATTGGTGGTGTATGTGCCATCCACTGCATGATATAAATACATATTTAATTTCAGTCAGTAGAAACTATTTACTAAACAAAACCGTTTTCCGTATATGTGTGGCATTAGAAGACCCACAATCTGAAACAGTCTTTAAGTGCCTTAATTTTTTTTTTTTTTTTTTTTTTGATATCTTATTCAACTAGCTCGCTTGAAATGAAGGCATTTTTATGATTTTACGTAGTATATTTACATCTGCAGAAAAATACCATTAGTCTTTCTTCGACGACACACGTAAAACGCCGCAAGTCTTATATCTTTATTCACGGAAGTATTGACTTGTTCTTATTTTTGGAATGACAGTATTAGCGGAATATCTACATTTCGTTGAAATATGAAAAATAAAGTGTAAAAAAACCTTACACAACAATTTTAAGTAAAACAGAATGTTACATTGATAATGTACTGAAACAAAAACATTACCGTCATAGATAGTTAATACAAAGCAAACATCATAAAACTTTCGGATAAGGCAACCATAGAACTTTTTCAAAAATTATATTAAAACAATTATTTAGCAATGTTAATATACCAACAACAAAAAAGATTTATAGTCCGACGCAGATCAATTAATAAAAGACAGGAGAAAATGTCAAAAGCTTCCATGATTTAGGAGTCTGTTGACTTAACTGGGCTACACTGATTAAATAAGAAACGCCTCTGCCTAACTAACTGTGCTATAAACATCTGCATTTATTACTAGACCAATAGACCAAAAAGCTTATCAGGGGGTTCTTATAAAGGATTGGGGGTGGGGGGGGGGGGGGGGGGGGAGGGCATCTTAAAAATTAAGAAATAAATTTATGAAAGGATGGTTTCAGGTCTTTTAACTTTTAATATCTAAATTTTTAGGACGCCAGATCTCACTGCAGACATCATTTTGATATAACGGTGTTTGCGGGAGATGGATCTTCATTAGGTATAGGTATAACACGGGTGCCTCTGGCCAATTTTTGGCTGAACGATAGCATATATCAGCTTAAGTTTACCTTTGGAAAACACACAAAGTGCACGTTTGCTTTGAAATTTTCGTTTATTTGTTATTTGTCTGGATGATATCGGGTCGAACAAAAACGATTCTGACATGTTGTTTACGAGTTAGGTTGAGATAGCTAGATAGATAGACACTTTAGATAGCTATTATTAACTTTTTCCTTCAGACACATTTTGAAGCCATTGGCAAACCATTTGCAGGAATCATATTACGTTTAATGATACAAACTTATCTAAACTCACATAACTATTAGATTAGGAAGTTATCTTTCATGTCTATATCTTATTATATCTAAATTATTAGTCTGTAAATTTGATGTTCGAGTCTGCTGCTTTTGCGATTGTTACAGGAAGAGTTTATTTTGTCAATGGAATGTAACAATCTTTACAATATAATATAATGTGATTGTGTTTATAAAAGTCAGAGGAACTTTTCTTTAAATAGCAAATTATTTTTTAATAGAATTCCAAGTTTCAAAAAACTATTATGTCTAATCTCAATACTAAATAGAGAGTAGTGGTTAGCAGGTTGGACTACAAGGCCAGCGGTCCGGGTTCGATTCCCGGTCGCGGCTGATATTCCGACTAGTGTTCAGTGCTGGGTGATTTACTTAAATTGGTACTGTTTCCAGCAGTATCGGCCTAGACTGAATGTTCGGGAGGTAAATATGACGTCTGCCGTGGGCTCGGTTCGAAATAAGTTGTTCCATCCATTCCAGGTGGGGACTTTCGTCAACTACCCACGTTAAACCAGAAACTTTACCTTTACCTTTTTTTTTTACATCAAATATATGTGCGCAACTGTGTTCAAGAAAAAGTCATAGAAGATATATTTACTGGTAAATGATCGTATACATCGTAGACACCATGACTGAATTTCTGTTATTTTGAAAAACATTGGAGATTTATTTCATAATCCTTCTGTGATCATGTCTCCAAGAATTGGTAAAACGTTTAATCCACAATAATGCATCAGATCCACGCGTTGCCAAAGTAATCAGTTAAGACCGACCATAAGAAAGGCTTTTACAGCATGATGTTTTTCCTGAGTAGCATTTAATTTTCGCCCACTATCTAACAAAGTTATATGTATAGAGTATTGCAAAGAATACCGAAAACATTGTTACAAGATGATTTGACTTTTATTGATTATTATGATTATTGAATATAGTTAGAGAAACCTGGCAAATAGATATGATCAACGACAGAGTTCTAAAAAATATAAACCATCTCCCCAGAACGCTTAACACTTAGGCGTATGGATCTATACTCCATACGGTAAAACCATAGAACTGGATTGTTGCAGCTTGTGTCTCTATAGTGTTAACATGTATTAGTCACCGTTTAAGATGTGATTGCATTTCTGGAAGGAGAAACAGTTTTAAAACACTTGACCTGTTGGATTTTTTTTAATCGACTGGCAACCAGTGTTGTATCATTTTTTGTGTGTTTTTGTACCATTTGAATCTGATTTTTTATCAGATTTCCACTTAAGTCTATACTATAAACGTGAGGCTTTGAGAAGTGGTAATTAACACATTTTGTTTTATATTCAGAGAACATTTACTATATATGGCTATACAAAATACTTTAAAAAATTTGTCCACTGAAACCACTAGATCGACTTAAGGAACGATTTAATAGCAATATTTATTAGGTGACTTTCTGCCAAATTCTTTTAAGCTAAGCTGATTTGTCAAAAAGCATGATCCCTGTTTTGTGTGCATGGCTTTATGGAAAACATTAAAAACGTCCCCGAAGCCACTGGCCCAATTTTAAAACTGTTTCACACAAACAAGTCTTGGGTGATCTGCTACTACATCTCTAAGATAACATTAAAAACATAGCCGGTGGTGGGGGGGGGGGGCGGGGAGTGCAAGGTTTGTTTTCCTAATATAATTGTCATGGAAAAGCCGAGAATCGTCCTGTCAGAAGATGACTTTATTTCAAGATGTTAAAAAAATTTCCTTAAGTTATCCTCTACATATTTTTTCCAGATAGAAAATAAGGACATTTATCAAGCAGGGAATGTCACGTTCCAAAACGCAGATTTATAGCACGCCGACGTGTACACGACCAACTTACACACACACACAAAGCAAACACATGAGGGCAAAACGGACAAATAAAGGAACCGCCTTTTTTTGCTAAAAACGGGTGGTAGGATCTCTCTCTCTCTCTCTCTCTATATATATATATATATATATATATATGTATACATATGTATGCAAACTTTTCTATGCGAATAATACGTCCGCTAAACTCGTCACGTTTCCCAGTATGAAGAATTAAAATTTTTGTTCAGAATCAGCTGTCCGATTGTAAAATAATTTGAAAGAAAGTGTGACTTAATACCATCCAAAGACTGATCAAATTATTCCGGTTTGTCAAAACAAATAGTCACCAGAAGGAGCAGTCATTTTTCCTGTATACATATTTTGTTCTCATATGTATTTCGTGGATACTTTAAAAATACAAAAATATTATTGTCAGAAACGATGGCCTTGGTCCAATACCCTCTACCAAAATTATTAAAGAAAGCATTATTCTAAAGCGATCATGGCCCTCTTGTTTTTCAATCATTTTACCCTACAGCTTTTCATTTCAGCATGACTTGCTGTGAGTTGGATTTTACGGCGAATCGACACAAAAAGGTCATATATCGCCAAAAACAAGTTGCATTGAAAAGTTAAATTGTAATGCATATCTAAACAAGAAATATCTTTAAAAATGATGGTCGGCGAATTGTAATAAGGAAAGAAGTTTATGAATTTTTCATCTAACATTCATCTTTCATCTAACATTTTTCAAATTGCAAAACTAAACACCGCACTTTAACAATTTAAATGGTTCTCTTTTAATTTTTCGCAAAGGTTTCGTAGCGTTGCAATTTTGTTTCGTTTATCCTTAGACGAATAATTGCAGCAGTAGTTTGATGAAGATTCATGAAGCGGTTCATGAGAAGAGGTCATTAAACGTGTTTATATTTTTAGCTAAATTGGTCCCTATCCCCATTTGTAACAAAATAGCAGGAGACCTTACGATATTGTTACACATCGAGTTTGATAAAAATCCATTACATTTTAGTGGTTAATGCGAAGAAAGGCATATCTTCTTTTAGCTATAGTGGTCCCTAATAGGGCCCAAGTTCCTATATAAATAAATTTGGAAGAGGACCTTATAATGATGCTCCAGACCAAGTATGACAAAGATCCACCAAGCTGTTCATGAGACGCTGTATAAAGGCATTTCTAGTTTAAGCTCTAGCAGCCCCTAAAAGGGGTCAAATGTCCCAGCTGAACAATGTTGGCTGCGGGCCTAATAAAGATGCTACAAATCAAGTTTGATTAGAATACATGAGAAAAAATCAATTAAAGAATTTTTTTTTATTTATTATTTTTATTTATTTCTAAAATAGGCCAACTGATCCCGCTTTAACAAATGCATATTCGCTATTCATGAATCTTTGGACAATGACGTCACACCTATAAAAAAGTGAAGGTCAAGTAAAACATACAATTGTAATTATTTCAATATTTCTGTTTCATAAGCAAAGTTTGACTGTAGTCATATCACATAGATAAACTGTATGCAGCGTTCCTTCATTTCAGTGTAATGAGATTCAGTCATTATATAGCATATACATAATAAAACAGATTTCAACTGAGTTCAATATTTGCATACCATACTAAAGAAAAATATTCATATATAATAAATCAGTTAAATAATTTATAACAAACTCATTTTAATATGCAATCTGAATAAGTCACAAAAGCAAGAAACCTTTTCATATACAGACGACAATTGTAACAAGGAAAATCTTTAAAAAAGCACTTCTCTACATAAAAGACTCTTATCACACCCTTATTCATGTGATACGCAGACCGTATTCAGCTCTTTCTTTAATTTGATATATGTTGGTATTTGAACAGGTTTTTATCATATTTATTAAACTTACTTATCATTTTGAGATATATCAATATTCTTGCTAAATATACTGAGCCAAAGTTAGCTTTAAAACTGTGAACAGCGTCGTTTAGGATAAACGCTTTGTCTACATTTCACTCAGCGTAGCACAATCAACAGAGTGAAAGAAATTGACACTCTCGTCCATCAGGCAGAGTGTTGCATAAATCTTCCATTTTGATAAATTATCTATAATGCGTTATCAAGTAGTTTGATTTGCAAACTGAAGTCATGTGGCATAGGCAACGAATGCGTTCTTAAACGGCGTTCGCCGAAAAACATTTATGTAAGAATGTATATACATATAAAGGGTTAATAATATCAGTTGCAAACACAATATTATTGCAAAAGATGTGAATAATAATTTATGATGTTCACATTTTGTGATAAATGCCTATCTGCTTTAAAAAAGACAAAATATCACCGATTTCAACCTTTATCAAACAACTCTTTCAAAGGCTGAACGTCGAAGTATGTACTGCGCTGTGGAGCGAAGTCCACAGAGTCGATTAAAATATGTTTATTAGGCGGTGTTTGACATGGTACACATTTAGGTCTGTTCCCTTGGCCCCATTCACCTAAAGTTTATTGAAAGAAGCATTGTTCAATGACGATTGCCATTTAGATAAAATGTATTTATCTATATTTGGTTTAAAATCAGTATATGGTAATTTCAAATCAGATCGTGGTAATGGAAGGGATTATTTGCTGCAGTATCAGCGTCCTCGTTTCCATAAACACCAACATTTATGACTTTTGAATCCAACAAATGTGATAGACTTTTTGAAAGATAGTGCATGAACCCTGAGAAGAATATTTTGAATGAAAGTATTTTCCATATTTCGGTTTTGAATTGACCACAAAACAGAAAGTGAGTTGGAAAATATACTTGATAATAACTTTTCTTCTCTATATTTTGATATAGAAGTTAGGGCTAAATCAATAGCTTTTGCCTCGGCTGAAAATATTGTTGTGTTATTTGGCAGACGTAATTGTGATTGATGAAGATGACTGACGGCAGCACAGCTAAACTTTAGATCATCTTTCAAACCGTCTGTGTAAATTTGGAAATAATCCTTTTAAGTTGACTTGATTTCATTATATTTGCATGGTTTGTTTCAGATTTTTGAAATTTTTGTATCAGACAGAACTGTAGGGGAAGAAAGGGTCCACATTGACTCGGCGTACACGTACATAGATGATGTCCCTATATCACCCTGCTAGTTCTATTTGGCACCCGGATTAACCGCTGTTTTCTATATAATTACCTTTTAAATACATAATTTTGTTGACAGATATTTCCTGTTTTCTTACAATTAGAAGATGTCAAAATAAAGGGTTTTTTCTTTCTAATCTTATGCAAAAGGTACTATGAATAGAATCAAGCTTGCTTGTCAAAAAATAAAGACTGCAGAAGAGCAAAGGGGAATGTTCTTCTTATGCAATACATAAGTACCGTTCCTGTTATTACCGTGCTCCGTATTTGATATAGCTTTTTATTTGAACTGTTTTAATTACATTTGGTCACCTTGCTTGACGCTGTCTGGTATAAAACTACTTGCCAATGATTGAATAAGATGTAAGTGAATGACAGCTGATTATTTGTCCTGTCTGAATATTAATGAATAACATCTCTGGGTGTTCTACTCTAATACATTCGTATCTGCATAAAGTTAAAAGTTACTTTTATTTTTATATGTTCTGTTCTGTTTTCTCCGTTTGCTCCACGAAATAATTAGTTCTGTTTTAGGTAGCTAACGCGAGAGTGTTTTAATTAAGTTGTAAGACTTTTCAAAAGTAATTTGTGTTAAATCTAAATTTAAAATGATATAAACGCGATCAATTAAATCATTAATTAAGATTTAACAAACTGACCTGAAACTTTTATCGAATGTCCTTGTTTATAAGGACCACTGGAATATAAGACAAGATGCCAACGGGCAGTTTTTTTTCCGTTTAAGTTTTAAGATTTAAACTTAATTAGCCGTGTAACAATATGATAATGTAGATATACCTTTCGGCATAAAATTAGCCATATTTAATCGTATCATATACACTAATAAATGTTATAAAAATAGAAAGAAATACTGGGAACGACGATGCCTCCGGCATTAACTCGCTTTAAACATCGTGCTGAATAAACTGAAGCTGTTACAGACAGAACGACTACGACTTACAGACAGAACGAATACGACTTACAGACAGAACGACTACGACTACAGAACGGCAGTAATCACATTTAGACACATTTTCTGTTATGGAATATTAGCTGACCTTTGCGACTAAATGAACCCGTATAAAACATGTTTTTCTGTATGTGGATTTCTTAAGTAATCTTAAAATTTATTAAACCGCCAGTTATTGCAGACTGTTGTTAAAATCCAGTAAGTTCTATTCTATTTAATGAATGCTTAAAATACAAAAATAATTAGAGCTATCACTAAATGTGATTCATACCTCCAGTAAAAGCCTTGTTGTAAAAGGTTATTATACAATAAAACACGCCTAGTTCTATATGAGCTCTGTGTTTTACTTCACATTCTAGTCTTCCCACGTGGTTATTGGCAAACATATTGTTTTTCCTAAATAGTTATGAAACCATTCAAAGTATTTCATTGAAAATTAACGAAAAGCTATTGGCTCATGGGACGTTGAGTTAAGAAATTCTATAACGCTCGACTGCTTTTATACTAAATTGTCTTGATTTTTCACATTTCTTAAACATTAAAGAGAATGACATTTAATTTACTAAACGAAATTTAATATTATTGTGAAGAGGACCCGAAAGGTACACTAACCACATCCTGCTCTGATAAAGTCCCTTTTTGCATCGTTTTTACATTGAAGGTATGTGGTCTATGGGCTAGTTTCTGTAAGTCCTCAAGTTTTTCGATTTCGTATCCCAGAAATTAGGCAAAGGTTCATCCATTTCAGCCATTAATACATTCATTCCGGGAGTGTTAAGACCGGATGTCGCTTTCTACCGTATGTCAAACAAACATTATACTCATTTGTCGTAATGAGTAAACCTTGTGTATGAAAAATGCGGAATTCTTATTCTTTGAAAGTATTATTGGCTACACACGAATTTTTAGTAGATTGTTTCAATACTGACTTTCAGATATTAGTGTTTTGCTTATGTAACTGTTCTAAATCAATTAAAGGCTCACTGTAACAATTTTTACATATTTTGACGATTTTTACCAAAATTTAGGGGTTAAAATACCCCACCCACCTGAGCTACATTTTCGCCAGTTTTAATAACTCATAAAATTATCAAAATTACTGTATTTTTCAATAAGACAGCATCAAATAATTGTTTTAAGATTCACAATTTTATATATTTTCATGAGAAAATATAATACTTTGCAATCAGTTGAGGTTATAAACAACGTGCATACAAATGTAATACATATAAATCACATGCTGTTTCTCAATAAATCGAGCCTATTTGCGTTTCATTCAGAAAGGCTTGGGGTACCAATAGTTTCCTTCTATTTTAGATGTCAAAGTAAGCTTACTTGTATAATTTTGACTTTTAGTTGATAAAGATACTTTAAAATGTAACATACGTAACAGTCGCCGCTCAAATTTTCCACCTTGAAGAATTAGCAACATTGAAAACACTCCAACTACTGCATTTGTATGCTTTTAATTTGAATAAACTGTTTACTGAACATGCACACATGACCGTTATAATTTTATTGGACATAACCCTGTTACTATTCTCAGTTATAGGATGTCGACAAACTACAGTAAAACAATGATGCCTGTTTCAGCAACACTGTAAAGATAGCATAGATTAGCATTTTATGGCTTCTGCTTCAAACATAGATAGCATATTGATAATTAACAGTAGACTTGGTTAAAGTATGTGTGCAGTCTGATTATTTTTGACTTTCATCCAAAAGAAATACAGAACATGAGGGTATCTAAGAATCAAATATACGTTACCTAGGTTTTAAAGGTCACCTATTCAATTTCATATTTCGTATATTATTATAATTCTAGGTTAATGCATAAATCATGCTTATTGGCATTGCAAAGCACCTACTCAGTCAGTTTTGCAGCATTACAAAAATTAAATGAAACATACATTATGAAACATACGTTACCATAATTACACAGAACATTAAGTAACATTAAAGCAAGGATAGTATTTGGGTTTCGATGGAATGTGGTGGTTCCAAGACAGAGGTTTTTATATATCCAATGCGTTTGTGTTTTGATATTTATGGAAATTAAGATTGTATTCATTACTGAAATGATCGGTTTATAGGCATTAGTTGTTCAAAGTTGCTGGTGTAATTCCTGATGTAAATAAACACTACATATTTTGAACTTATAGAACATAATAAATATACAGTACAACATAGGTAGTGAAACAAATGTCACTTTTGGTAAAACATGTTTTTTCTAATAGTTCTGTTTGACCATAGTGATTTTCAAATATCATTTATACTGTGGGACGGAATTACTGAACTACGCAATCATATTACATTTCCTTAAAGAAACATAGATAATACTCCTTGTTCATATTGTGGTTGTGGTATCATTGTTGTTCTTACTAAAATTCAATATTCCACTTTTAAAACTATTAAAATACACAAACAAACTAGTTCACTCAAAAGATGATGTATTTCAACTATTACATATAGATTACCTCGGTATGGAACTGTGTTTAAAATATTAAGTCTAGTAACTACCTTTATCTAAATTCGGCAACGTATGTTTCAGAACTACACAGTCAAGAAGACCCATTATAACATCAATGTAGACCATATGACCGAAATATATTCTAAAATTTGATGTGGGATTTTGTATCAATATCAGAATAAGTTCATCATACATGCATAGATGCATATGTACATACTTACTACTTACACACTATTTGTTTGGAACACGTCAGTGCTGCATTGATGTCTCTATGACATATTTGTAAAAACTCTTTTTAATTAAGTGCTTTATTCTATAGTAATATCATTAAGCTACATCCTAAAATGGATTGAAACATACGTTACTTTAAATATTAATTACAAGAATACCAATTAGCATTACTCATACGACCAAACAACAAACAGATACGATACACGACTTCTTGATTCCAGGACTTGCTCAATTTATAACTGTTAAGCTATGCACTACCTGTTCATAATGTCAAGCAAATGCATGACTATAGATGTTTTCATAATAGTTTGGCACTATTTCAGAGGCATACGCATTTAAAGGTTTTTGTTGAAGGATATTGAAGGGATCTGGCATTGTGATATATCGGAAAATTTCTATTTCAAACTAACAGATAAAACACCACCAAAAGTATATCAATATATATGTGCTATAAACTACATTGATAAGTTTAGAACTTTATATGCTCATTTCCGTTTGTGTAATCAGATAGGGCTTTGTCCTTTAAAAAGAGGTCGTAAATACTTAGCTGAACTGTGACAGAAAAATGCAAGTTGCATTTAAACATAAACTTTTTAAATCTTTCAAATGTTTCAAAAAACATAACTGTACAATGACCTTTTTCACCTGACTTTAAAAAAGAAAGTGACAATTTCATTATATGTTCGATTCTCCATTTCTCGTTATTTTACTAGGATACACTGTACATGTAAGATCTATCAGGCAGCCATTCTGATACAAATTAATATTACATTGTAGCTACATTCAAAATCCTTTGAATGAAAATTTAGAGTAACATGTCTAGTTTTAAAAGAAATAAAAGCAGCATTTAAATTATATTATTGTAATGTCTTTTACGATATGCATTTTGAAAATCGGCGCCATCGTGATTAAAACAAGAGAAGTAGCTCATATTGGTAACGTAGTTGTCAATTGAAATTATTTTTACAAAATCAGATAACTTCTATTACAGCTATGATTACTTATATCTTATCCATATGTATGTTTGCATATTTCTGGCGGCCAGCTTGAAAATGACAGAACAGAATCTTTGTTAGATTTATCTGAATAACCAAACTTCAATCCCTTGAAAACTTATTTGATTTGTTTCATAATACTGAATATTTGAACAGTAGTAGCTCATCAATATTTGTACGTCTAACCGATTTCAGGTGGTCATTTTGTGAGCGGTAAAATCCTCTGTAATATGTTTCAATCAATATCAGGTGATTTCTATTATAGCTTTGACTTTTGAAGTTTTATACCTCTTTCATATGTACATGTTTAATCGAATTTAAGGCAGTTATTTGGAAATTTGGAAAATGGTGGCCATCTTAATTTGAAAAGGCTGTGAAACTAAATAACCTATTTTGTTGGTAGTTAAACAAAATTAAATTTTGGGTGATTCAATTACTACGTACATAATGACTACTAAAAAGACCTAAGCTACCATGGAAGAGAATTAAAGCCACTTTGGTGACATTAACTCATATGTATAATAATTTCGGATTAACTTGAAACAGCTGTCATATTGAATAAAGATTTATATGGCTGGATCTGCTTCTCTTTTGATGTTCCCCATAGGGACCCTCTTTAAAAATTTTGCGGTCGTATCAGCTGTTGCAATACTTCCGTCAGCAACGAATAGGTCTGTCAGTATACAAATCGTCCAGAAATGGAACACGAACCATAGGTTTGGCCAAATGACATAAAGGTGCAAAGGTATTTGATTTTTTAGTTAATTATTCTTCATTTTGTTTTCTTTATTGTGAAAATGAGTGTTCTGTTCGTTTATAAAGGATTAGAAGTTCTTAAGAATTCCCGCGTATGTATATGTACTAATGTGGTGGGTGGGGTACATCAACCCCTACTTTTTACATTTTATTCGATATTATACTACATAGCGTAGCATTATTTGAAAACCAAAGTAAATTATTGATTATTTCAGGCATTAAAAGACAAGATTGATTATAAGAAATGTCACATAAATTTCTTTTTCACCATCCAAATCAGCGTTATCTCTATGCAATGCTAAATTGTATTCATTAGACACCAACGTTTTTAAAATCATCATTAAATTTTACTGACATGTTGCTCAGACCGACATCCATCCTTAAAAGTTTTCTGAATGATAGTATAACATCATGGTATAGATCAACCTTTGTCTTATTTCTGAGTAACGACTTTCAAATATTTTGACATTGGCCCAAGGACCAATAACTTTGCCTTTACAGAAGGTAATTTAATATGACTTAACACTGTGAAAGACAATTGAACATAAGAGGTCCTATACCTGATCTTTAAATAAAATTGCCTCCCGTTTGCTATTTGTTTTTAAACCTACATATTTTCAGTATTAAAAAGAATAACATTTACTCCATTACCATTAAGAGGAATTGAAAGACACATGTACCGAATATCTGCCTTTGTTTATGATAAAGTGACCTGCCTTATTGTACGTCTTTTTAATACTTTTAAAACAATATACTGGACATATAAGAACTGTAATTCTTTAATATAGATAACATTATTTCAAAGATTTATCATAAAGGTACAGAGAGTTGTAGTGAGTATTATTTATTACCAATATGATTGATCCAAAATTATAAGAATATCCATCAGTTTTGCTAACACTTTAAGGACATTTTTGGTTCAGAGCTATTTTAAGCAAACCATTTTTACTAATAATACCTACCTTGAAAGTCCAAAAGGTGGAGTATTTAGTCAACTTAAAATAAAGCTTAGATTTCATATGGAACTTGATTTAAAGTGTGTTATTTCATTATGATTGATAATTGTGTAAAGATGCATAGGTATTATCAAGTAAAATGGTGTTTTCAGTACATTTTCAAAGTGCAAAGAAGGAAGTGACTGTGTCAAAATTATTTTCAGAATTTTGGGAGGATGTACATGAACCTTACAACCTGTGATGCACAATGCTGTAAAGAGAATTTTAAAGAAATCAACAATTTTACTATATTGTCTATGTACAAAAACACGCCTCGATAGCCTTGTGGTAGAGCGTCTGCTTCGAGTGCGGGAAATCGGGGGTTCGATCCTCGGCCGTGTTATACCAAAACCTTGAAAAATGGTACCAGCGGCGCCCTTGCTGAAAAGGAAACTGGCTTCTCTTCTTTCATACCCACGTAGGGATGGATTATACCAGGGATGAGGTGTCGTGAGTGATAAATATAGGTTGTAGAACTTGCTTATTGCCCGTCCGCATCCACGGATCTCGGGGTCGCGAGTTCAGTCCCTGGGTTGTGCGTATGTTCCCCGTGACGATTTGATAAAAAAACATCGTGTCTGACATCATTGGCAGTTGCGGAGAACAGGTTTGTACTGGTACAGAACCAATAAACATCGGTTAGACAACATAACCGGAATACTGTTGAAAAACGGCGTTAAACCCAAAACAAACAAACAAACAAGACCTTGCTTCACAATCGACCTGTATAAAACTTAACAACGGGAATAATTTTGCCATAATAAAAAACAGAGTAATGGAAGTTGATGTGTAAACTAACAATATGTTCTTAAAAGAATGTTTGAAGTTTCCATCAAATGCATGCATAGGTCTTTGAAATGTTAATGTTTGGCCATCTTGCCATCAAAGTGGAGAACTATTGCTGTCAAAACAAAAGTCAGGGTTTTGAGACCTAATTTGTGAACTTGAATTATGATCGTTTCAACTTATTTTCAAGTTTCAATGCAATGCATGTGCCTTAGTTTGTTTCAGCATTTCTCAAATTTTCTAAGTCAAAAAGCAGAATAATTTTGCCGAATAAATAGGTAGAGTTAAAGAACTTGGTTTGTACATTATTATTATTATTATTATTATTATATCTTATTATTGTTATACCAGATTTATATAGCGCCCTTTTCATGATAAACACGTTCAAACGTTCAAGGGCGCTTTACTTAGCGCAGCACAGCCTCACAGGGCGCGAAATTCATCATCTACTATAGGAACAGAGAGTGAGATAAAGCCCCAAGAACAGGCAAAGAGAAATCCATTTTAGATACAGCTCTGTCCGGCTAACTTAGTCTAGCTCTTTGCGAGTCTGGTTCTTTAACGCGCTCGGTGTATAGCACCGAAACACGTAGAGCCGTCTTTTATGGGAAGAACCAGTAAAGGCCTCTTAGTTAGGTGGGAGACACTCGAGAGCATCTCAGAAATTTCCAGTTCCTGAACCGGGATTCGAACCCCGGACCACTGAATTGATAGTCAAGCGTGTTACCACTAGACCACCAAGCCGCCAATTCATATTATGATCACAAATGTGCTTGTAAAATCTTGTATGTGTATTTAAGTTTAACGATAAGTCTAACTTAAATATGTGTATATGGTGATATAATAGATGAATCAGACAAGTAATGTTTACAAAATGCTGACAAAATGTTGACTGATCACACTCATTGCATGAAAATTCACTCGACCAAGTCACGAAACTGATGAATTTAGGCCATTTATGTCCTTTAAGGGCGTAAATAAAATAAAAATACAAACCAAATTGTCTCCTTTGATCAATCGTCATGTATATAATGTCATTTAGAACCCATCGTGCTATGCATGTACTTATCCATTTGGGGAGGGGGTGAAGGGTCTGTGACTCGCTATCCTACCTAATTATATAATGAATTGAATGGTTCAGAATCGTTTACATGTAAGTATTCCGTGTTGGTTTTACAGACATATACTATCATAAAATACAGAATTAGAAACTGAAAGTATACACAGGGTCCCTACTATGTCATGCAGGAAATTAAACGTCTGTCGATTCCTATTGAAGTCATGCGAAGAAATGTGACCTGACGACTTCAAAATGTCGATGAGATGAAACAGGAGGGGACTATAGGTTGACCCCCGTCCGCCTGTCCGTGTGTCTGTCTGTCCGCCAACAAAATGATCCTTCGAATTTTTAAAAAACTATTGCACCCACAAGTACCCTGTGGCTGGACATACAGCCGCCGTGTTTACTACCTGTCGTGATTTGACCGTTATTTCTCATGTTTGAAATAATTTACATTTGACACTGATAACGCTTGCACACGCCGGGAATCTGTCCTTGCAGATTTAGTCGTTTTCATTGCTAAGCCTGGTTCAATCCACTTCCTTTGGTTTAAAAATGGCGTGAGTTCTTCCTCGTGTTTGTTTTAATATCATCGGCAAATTCAGAATATTTTAAAGAAACATTTAAATCGAAAGCTGTGCGTTATTTGGAAAGTATAAATGTATGAGAAATAACGGTCAAATCACGACGGGTAGTCAACACGACGGCTGTGTGTGCAGGCGCAGCTAGGGTACCTGTGAACCTACCTTGATACTTTACACACACATCAATATGTAGTAAACGCACATATACTATTTTTTTCGGATGGGATTCAAGATGGCCTACTGACAGCCATTTTGGATAAAAATGTGTTCCTGTGATTTCTAAAAACTATTGCACCTACCTCTTAAACTTCACACACACACATAGAGGGCAGTATGTTGTTAATGTTCGTGTAATTCTTATCTGGATCAGATTCAAGATGTCCGACTGTAAAGCACTTTTCCACTAACAAGAATACACTTCGGGCCAATTTTTTTTTTTGTTGGATTTAACGTCGCACCGACACATGATAGGTCATATGGCGAATTTCCAGCTTTAATGGTGGAGGAAGACCCCAGGTGTCCCTCCGTGCATTATTTCATCACGAGCGGGCACCTGGGTAGAACTACCGACCTTCCGTAAGCCAGCTGGATGGCTTCCTCACATGAAGAATTCAACGCCCCGATTGAGGCTCGAACCCACATCGATTAGGGTTCAAGCCTCACTCGGGGCGTTGAATTCTTCAGGCCAATATATCCACTTATGTGGTACTCATGTTAGATATTCAACCGGTAGGGGACATTTGCCCCTTCCCCACTGTGGGGCTGCTTGTTACTCCCCTACTGGTTGTAAAGCAGTTTCGGTACTATAGAAATGCGCTTTTCCGCCCGCCCGTCATTCTGTTATTCCGTCCGTCTCCGAAATTCCGTGTCCGTTCCATAACACTGTCACCCATGAAGGGAATTTAATATTAATTGGCATAAATATTTCCCATGATGAGAAGACGTATCAATGCGCAAAACCCGGACCCATAGCTCAAAGGTCAAGGTCATAATTGGAGGTCAAAGTTTAACTGGGCTTTTTCTCTGTCCGGTTTATAACTCTGCCATCCAAGAAGGGATTTTAATATTACTTGGCACATATATACTTCATAATGAGACGATGTGTCATGCACAGGTTTCAGACCCCTAGGTCAAAGGTTAAAGTCACACTTGGCAGTCAAATATTTACACGGCATGAACAGGGATATTCTTCATAATGAGACGATGTGTCATGCACAAGTTTCAGACCCCTAGGTCAAAGGTTAAAGTCACACTTAGCAGTCAAATGTTTACATGGCATGAACAGGGTCTGTTTCGTGTTTCGTCCACAGCTCTGTTATTCATTAAAAGATTTAATAACACTTGGCACAAATGTTTCCCATAATGAGACAACGTGTCATGTGCAAATTCCGGACCTCTGGCTCTAACGTCAATGTAACAATTAGGGGTCAAGGGTCAACAGGGCATTTTTTCCTGTCCTGTCCATAACTC
This sequence comes from Mercenaria mercenaria, assembly GCF_021730395.1. Lineage (NCBI taxonomy): Eukaryota > Metazoa > Mollusca > Bivalvia > Venerida > Veneridae > Mercenaria > Mercenaria mercenaria. The sequence goes on from NC_069362.1 coordinate 33,134,493, forward strand.
TGCTATCCATGAAAGGATTTTAATATAACTTGGCGCAATTATTCTTCATGATAAGACGACCTGTCATGCGCAAATCCCGTACCCCTAGCTCAAAAGTCAAGGTCACAATTGGAGGCCAAACGTCAATAGCGGTTTTTTTTCATATCCGGTCCAGTGCTCTGTCATCCATCAAGGTCTAATAATATTTCTTGACATAACTGTTCACCATTTAATAATATATAATAATGTATTAAAACTAGTAATAATAAAAAAGACCCTGTTTTACCTTTAAGTGTCACATTAAAGAGAAAAGGGAAAGAATAAGACGGGCATTGACTACATATTGCCGATGTTTTTGTGTAAAGTTTGAGAGAGGTAGATGTAGTATAATTCAAGTAATTGCACGGACACACATATAAACAGACCGAACAGACAGACCGCATGGTGACTCCTATATACCACCCTCCTTCAAACTTCGTTTGCGGGTTATAATTATGAAAAGAAATCAAACAGGAGCATACGAAAAGCCGATATTTTATAAATAAGTCAATTGCAAACAGGCCTACAGTCTCTTTTACGAAAGTCGCAAACATTTGTACAGTACTCAAGCAAACATGCATACAGTCAGGAAATCACACCGAATCTTCTTTCATTGACGGTTATAAACAAATTGGAGATTTTAGCAATGAATCTATTTTATTTTACCAAACTAGTATTGTTTCTTTATCCATGAAACAGTGGAATTTACATGTAGATCATTCTTCAAGCAAGAAAATATGTACTTTTGACGCCGACAATGTACAATTTCTGGACAAAATCAGTGATCAATCGAGTTTCTGTAATCAGACTAACACATTATATACAGAAACAAATCATGTTCAGCTTCCAGTAATATTTAAATATACATAACTATCAAAGAATATCAGTCACTTTAAAATGGTGTTTTTCAACTTTTAGCTGTCAGTTTATTGTTTTGATCGGTCGCAACAGGAAGAGGGGGAATACAGTCGTTTATAGGGTGTGAACAAATGCGTTTAATTAAACAAACCTTGGAAATATAAATGCTGAAATGTAAAACCTTTACAAAAATTTAAGAACTATCACCTGCTGTTTTCGCACAATACACAGTTATCAAAAAAAATTAAAATAATTTTACATACAGTGTCTTAAAATTTTATTGGAATGTGTCAAGTGATTTACTTTTGCGTAGTTCTAACGGCAGTTCATTCCAAAGTTTTGGACAAATAGTACAGAACCTTCTGTCATTGAATGTTTTGCACTTGTTGTATGGAACAACATAACGACATTCAGAATTTTCAGACGATCTCAAACCTTACCTACTAGGAATATACTCTGTAAGCAATTCTGTTAAATACAGAGGTGCTCCGCCAGTGTGACAGCTATACATGAAAAAAAGTATCTTGCACTCAATTCTTTCTTTCACCGGCAACCAATGTAAGTGATACAATGCTTGTTTAGAACTGTCAACTTTCCTCCTGTTAAGGACAAGTTTTGCGCACATGTTTTGAATACGTTGCATCTTACACACCTCACAGTTAGCTACACCATACAGTATGACATTGCAATAATCCAGATGTGAAATAACTAGATACAAAACTAAAATTTCAGTGGCTGCTTTTGTTCAATATTTTCGTATGTTCTTAATTCGTAGATAATTCAACATGGCTGTACGACATTTGCGATCAACCTTCGTATGTATGTGTAACGTTTTATCTGCTTATAAATAAGTCTGCTAAACTCAAAACGTTTCCCGGTATGCGTTTGTAGAATTAAAAAAAAAACAATTCTGTTAAGAAACTGCCGGTCAAATTCTGAAAAAAAAAATTAAAGACCCCATTCCAATTTTAATAAAATTATTCCGGTTTTTCAAAAAGCATGGTCTTCAGAAGGCACAGTCATACTTTTTGTATACTTATGTTGTTCTCAGATGTATTTCCTGGATAATTTAAAACATGCGCTGTATAATTACGCTTTAAATATATCTTTAGGATGGACAGTTCTGGTTTTCTGAAAATCAGAATATGTCAAAATACGAGTTCTTTCTTTGTAATCTTAAATAACAGGTACTATGAACAGCATCAAGTGATTGGGAAAGTCTCGTTATCAATCAATACATAATACCGTTCCTCGTTATTAGCGTGCTCCGTCGCTTGATATAGCTTATGATTTGAACTTTATTCAATATATCTTGTCACCTTGACCAAAACGTGGAGAACTTACTGGTCGCCTGAACCTGGCTGGTATAAAACTGCTTGCTAATGATTAAATAAGATGTTCGTGAACGACAGTTGATTTTTTTCTGTCTAGATATTGCGGTATTACATCTAGATAATGACTAATCGTGTTTTAGTCCTGCAATAACCCAAAAGACATGTTTTGTTCTGATCCAAGAGATAATAAGTACTTTTTTCTTGTGGAGTGTTTTAAACAACATTATTGTAAGCTTTTATTAAAGGTAATTTCGTTAATTCTTAAAAAAGGATATGAACGTTATCAATCTAAATCTTTAATAAAGCTCTGACAAATTGACACGACATGTAACTTAAGAACCTTTTATAAAGTAAATGTACTTGCTTACATAGACCACTTGACGGTAAGACAATAAGCGAACGGGCAGTTTATTTTCTGTTTAAGTTTTTAGATATACATTTCATACGGTAAAAGCTAATTAGCCATGTAACAATCATCGGGTAAATATAGCTTTCGGCATAATATTAGCCGCATTTAATCCTAAAAAAAAAATAATAAAACATTGTTATGGAATATTAGCTGATATTTACGGCTAGATGAATATTTTTAAAACCGATTTTATTAAGTATAAGACATATCTAACACATGTAGAAGTTAGATTGATTAACTAAATTTATTAAGTACATAAACCTGTACTTTCTTTTCTGCATTAATATATTGAATAAACACATTTTATACAACAACTATCTTAAGGAATTCATTTGAATATAACAATATGTCTGTAAATCTTCCGAAGGGAAGTATAGTACAAATCTGTGTTGATATTTTACTCTTTATTTCGAATTTTCGGACATTTGTCCTTTTTCAAGAATATGGAAATATTTTTCTGACTAAGTAATATCCATGTAACATTTATATCACACCTTTTTCAAGAATATGGAAATATTTTTCTGACTAAGTAATATCCATGTAACATTTATATCCTGTGATATAAATGTTACATGGATATTACTTAGTCAGAAAAATATTTCCATATTCTTGAAAAAGGACAAGTGTCCGAAAATTCGAAATAAAGAGTAAATTATCAACACACATTTGAATATAATTTGTCAAAATTATGTGAGTCTAACTGAATGAAATAAATATCTGATAATAGTTGATGATATATTTCCATTATTCTGTTCACCATTACATTGCTTTTTTAACAGCATACTAAAAATGATGATATATTCAACATTAAAATGCATATTTATTCTTCTGTGTTTGTACAGGTGTTGCATAGTCATATTGTTTCACAGACCAGACTTATATCAACATCTGTCTGCTCTGAAGATGGAAGGCATTCATAGCGATACCATGCGCCGCACCTATTATATCCAACCCAGTACAATGCCCTGCTGCTGGTCATACTTACTTCGCAGACACCGTCATTAGAGATAGCATCTACCAGAACAGTGGAATTAATTGACAAATGGGCTGTATTTGGGGGAAAATCTTCTTTATTAGTTGCGAGTGGTTTAACAGGCTTTTTCCTGTTTGTTTTACTGACTGATTCAGAGACAGATTAAGAAACAATCACCCTTGCCTTGTCATAAGTGGTCCTTCTTTTCTAAGACGATTCTACTACAGGTGGTTCAATAATTTTTGCAAGGCTTTCTCTTCAGTCACAGGATCTGCCAGAGGCTTCACAGAAAACTTATTATAAGGGTATATACCTTTGGCAGAAAAGGAAGCAGGTATAATTCTGTTCATTGCATGGTGTATGGAAATAAGTGTCAGATAAAGACCTAGACATAACATATTCGAGGCCAGCTAAAATTTCACTGACCTTAGCTTTTAAAACGTGGAAATATCCAACATCCAAAGGTTGCAGTAGGTGTGATGAATGGGAGGGAAAATAAGGTAGATCGATTCCATTTTCAATGGCCAATTTCATGAGATAAATGATTGTCCATAATAAGTAGACATGGACGTGTTTTGCCACAAGACTTTAAAGAATATGTGCTCAAACCATTTGCAAAACAAATTTATGTTAATAAAACCAGTCTCACATGTCTCGAACAGCCAGTTGTCTGGCAATCCCTCAGAGTATGAAGCTCTTGGAGGATTCCTTGAAAAAATGATGAGAGGTGGTAGGGTCTGACCTGAAGCTGACACGGCTGAATTTACAGTAATGTGACCAGACAGTGACAATTGTACCTTGAACGCCTGTCTAACACCCTTTTGGACAACAACAGAGTTGTCTGCATTAGAAATGCTTACACTGAAGCCAGTTTCGTCGCAATTAAAAAAATCTTGAAAAATTCTTTAATTTTCTCTTGGTTTTTAGAGTATTGTCAAGTAAGTCATAATACAATTCAAACGGGTCAGAAGTGATAGCTGCCATTGTTTGTCAAGGCCATGTGCACATCAAGGTGTCTTTTAAAATTTTCTTTAGCCATTTATCAGAAGGCCCTCTCATGGTGTTTGTCAGGGTATACCTTCCGGACTATTTTATCAGTTCAGATGTCAGGTTCCTTACCATCTTTTTAGACAGTGGAAATCCCCGTTCAGACATATAAACTAAATATGATACAAGACTATTCTTTTCGTCTGCCGTGAAAATTCTAGAACGATCAAATGATATTGTGGACACCTCTGTACCGATCTCTAGTATGGTCTTTCAGAGTAGACTTTCCTTTGTTGATCTCAGCAACAGCTTTTGCCATCTGGCTACTAGTATGCACCTTTTGTGAACTTAAACAGAAAACAGAACTTTAAAGCCTATGTACAATAGATCTACAGGTAACAAAATATAAGTGATAATTTTAGATTTGCATGATAGGGTATTAAAAAGTCTGTGCTAAAATTACAATATATTATATCCTCGACTATCCATCATTCTTCACCGTAATCATATGCACAGGCATAAAAAGATAATTATCGAGCTTTAAGGTAAACTGAATACTTACCTGTAGTTTATAGCCGATTGATTTATCAATTTTTAGCTGCAAAACATCCAAAATTAATTGTCCACAAACATTAAAACATCTACAGTAATTTAGGCACTTCAAAAAATTACCTTGGTTCATTTAACAAGTGTTCAAAGTAACAAGGGTCTGAGAACTTAAAAGTTTTTCTAACAATTAACACTAGAACAGTCAAACCGGTGCAAAAGTTAATTAATGTTTATTCTTCAGATTTGCAGTTTTTGCAGAAAAATGAATCCCCCTTTTCTCACCACTCTACAGAGGTGCAAAATATAAGATGGACCCAATGTTTAAAAGGCTGTTCATTTTCATTCCATCACATAGTGTCCACTTATGAAAGATAAGAGATGCACTTTTAGACACTTCTATTGGACTAAATCTGTTTCAGACACAGCACACCTCTTCAGATGAATCATCCACTGTCAGCAATTAAATTATAATGAGATGGTACAGGCTGTGGCTCTACAATGGCAGTGGTTTTGCCCTTCCTGTTTTAACTTTTTTCTTAACGTTTTTACTTCCACTATCAACACTAGATGTTTCCGTTTCACTTTTCATTTCAGTAAATTCATGATCCCTCATATCAGACAACACATCTTCTGTAATAGCCTTACCAGATGCAATTTTACTCATAGTATTTCTAGGTTTCTTTGCACCTTCACGTTTCACCTTTTTAAGTTCATGTCCTTGTTTTCAAACATTTCAACCACCTGATTTTTGTTGTCAGTTTCATCAACATCAACAGGAATACCACCTTCTACTGTTGCCTGGCTATCAGAATCTAGAAGGTCACGAAAACTCTCAGCTGGTAGAAGATATTCCCTACTTATTGCATTAGAGTTAAGAGGATATATCCCTGTTTGTCTGAATCCAGATTGCACATTTGCGACTGACAACGCATTTGCATACAAACGACAGGCAATTTTACACACATTGTACCCTGTGGTTGTAGCAGAAGTCTGTCTCATTAGTTTGTGACATTGAATGATATACATGCACTGAAACGGACCATAACATGACACATCCAGTAACTGGAAAAAATGTGATTTGTGGGGTGGTAAAATAAACAGAATAATACCATTCTCCATAGCCCACTCAGCAAGACCTACGGTGACATGTGATTTATGACAATCTAGAAAAAGTAGCACCTTCTGTTCTCCACGACCAAGTATGTATTTAAAGAAATGGGACTTTAGATATTCCCTAAAAATATGCATATTTGACCAGCCGATCTCAGATACAGCATCATCTGCACCTGGAGATCTTCCAGCAAGCAACTCCGGATTCATTCGTTTCCGGGAAATACAAAGTATGGTGGGATTTGCACACCACTAGCACTGCCACAACCAATAATGGTGATAGTCTTTCCTTTGCCATATGTTACAGCAGGTGGACAGTATGAAGACTCTGCTGTTACAGATGAGACTAACACCTTTCCCATCAATATTAAAGATAAATGAGGTTTATCAATAAGGTCATTGTCCTCTAAAGTTTGTTGCAACTGCTCAAAGTACTTAATCACATCAATCTCTGATGCCATTTTTGCACGAGCATGCTCCAAATTTCTGGAACTCAAACATTTCAGACTGTGTCATCTGTTCAAAGAAACTCTTATCTATTTCAAAGTCAATGGGTTTTCCTTTGTTCTTTTACCTAACTGAATAGGATAGTCTGTGGCAATATCTTGTCGCGTATAACCATACCCGTAACTGGCCATTTTCTTAAAATTGTTAACCAGTTTAAATTCTATATTACTGTCAAATAATGGAGACTTGCCAAACACAGCAGTGTCATGATCAATTTTTCCAAGGCATCTGTCTCTAAGGGTTGTGCTTGGCTCTCTACAGGCATGCCATGCTCTTTATTTGTTTACAAGCATTTGTCAGAATAATTTGTATATCTGAAATATTGATAACGTAAGCACAAATAGTGCTTGACTCCCTTTTCATGGTGTCATTGCTATAATTATCGTTGAATTGCTGTAAATAATAGGATTTGGGTCATTTGTGGCTAATTTGGGTTCCTTATGTTGATAGCTGGAACACAGCATCACACATTATGTCATATACAATAGTTAAAGGGAACCAGATATTTGATAGAGCAAGTACTCGTTGTAAAATACTATGTATAAATTTGGACCAATCAGAACATATTCTATAAATAACACCAATCAAAGCTCACGTCTGCAAAGGTATAAATACGTAGATGGATGACAGAGAGATCATGCGGTCGAAGAAGACACATCGAGGATTCAACTAATAATTTATCCCAGTACCCTGAGAAGGAGGTTATTGCAACTACCCTGTCAGAGCGGATAAATTATTAAAAAATAAGACGTTTGAACTTCATAGCCTAAAGAAGAGTTGCAGAATTTCAACAAGGTTTCGAGCTTTAGGGCCAGCGCATAGGAGTTTTACCTTTATGGTAGTTGAATGCTATAGACTATAGCAAATATAGGCTGAACATCGGAAAGCTGAGACAGAGACCCAGAGTTTGGTAATCTACTGAGAGTAGGAGAGTTCCAGCTTAAAGACGGTTCAGCGTTATTGGCGAAGTACAGCCAAGGCATGATCGGGGATATACCTATATGGTAGTTGAATGCTACATGTGATAGCATATAGGCGCTTAGCATCCAGGAGTTAGGGCAATTATATAGAGTTGCAACTTCAATTAAGAGGATAGAGGCCGAGCATCTATACGATAGGACTTGTATGTTGTTGATTCAAAGACATTGTCTGACGGGAACTTCAACAAAAAGACTAGTCAAGTATAGAGTCTCCAGCTTATAGGAGTTTGAGCTATTCATTATTAACTGAAGATTGTTAGTTTGAAACATTTAATGATTTGCCTGATCCCTGAAATTATTTAGCTTAATAGAAATCATTGACAAATCACTGGTACACGAATCATTTAGGCAAGGTAGCCAAAGGAAAATTCTATATATGAGATATTTGGTCTCACCAGCTATACGTTTTAACAAAGGACATTCTTTTACGTTTAACAGCTAGTCTAAGACATAGTCACCTTAGCGATTGGACCCATTTCATTGTTCAAGATACTAAAGGCGTAGGCACTTCCCTGGGTCTTATAACTCGTATCCTGACAGTATTACGTAATTTGCTGGAATAATGCCTATACTTCTTGCGGACTGGCCGGTATTTGGCTGAAGAAAAAAAAGAGAAAAGAATGTCAATACTCAGATCACACATGATTAGAAACATTTTTTTTTAATTTGCTGACTTTTTAGCTTCGCCTTTGTCTTGTTCGAACAAGAGAGGGAAATTATCGGTCACATGACCTTCATTCAGTTTGTAAAGCAGACGAACTGTCAAATTTATTTTGAGGATAAAATTTCTATCAAAATGTGATTTCTTAGAAGAAAGAGAAAAATTACCTGTTTTATTTTTGCGCATTTTGATGCTGTTGTTTTATTTGACATTTACTTCTACGGTTGTGAAATATTTTCCCACGTTTGGTCACGCGCACCTGTAAAATCTCGCGAGATTACATGAAAAGCAAATATTGTGACGAATGATGAACGCTCAAATTCAAAATGGTGCAACAAGGGAGAACACTAAATAATTGTTTAGGGTTGAGTTATGGTTATTATACCTTTCGGTTCCTCTTCACAATATTACAATAATTTCCCTCCAGTAGCTATAACGCCATTCTCTTAGATATTAAAAATGTGAAAATTTTGGCGGTTTGACCTGGAGAATATATAGGGTTACACTGTTTTAAATGCACAAAAAAAATGTTTAAAAAATCAAAGGGAGACAATTCTGTAGAAAAATAATAATCAGATTCGAGGGCTACCGTTTTTATAAATCAGGTAAATACTTTGCTAAATTTTACTACCGTAATTTGGTTTTAAAATACAATAGCAATTTAAAGAAAAAACAAGGATTTATATCCAACAGGGAAAGCCACGTTCTAAAAACCAGCCTCCCCAAACGCAAAGTCAGCACGCGGACGCGCACACGACAAACACACACACACAAAGTAAACACATTGGAAAATTGTTGAAAAAGACATTAAAATAGAAAAAGTGGAAACTCCACGGGCCGCTCAACACGACAAAAACGAAAATGTTGCAGGCTCGGTTTGATTGAGCCTGTTCATGGACGGTAGTGGAAATGCATACTACCGTCCACGCCCTCTAGCCCCCGGTTAAGCAGAACTCAACATTTACACATGCCAAATGTACAAAAACCGGGCTGACCAGTCCTAGCACTACCCTCTTTATGCTGAGCGCCAAGCGAGGAAGGTACTAGTACCATTTTTTACGTCTTTGGTATGACTCGGCCGGGGATCGAACCCACGACCTCCCGCACACGAAGCGGACGCTCTACCACTAGACTACCGAGGCTGTTGTAATATATCTGGAAATGTAATATAAAGGTAATCTGGAAATGTGTGTGATCGTTTAAACAGTTTCTGTAAATGTGGCTGTGCACTGGAGAAAGGTCAACATGTACCGTTATTAATATTTCAGCAATGAATGCATATAGAATGTTATGACGGAGACGATTATGGTCAGACATCTTTAGGAATGGATAGTAGTCGCAACTTGACCGCGATGGTTGACTTTAGGCTGATTATTCATATCGTGTATTTCATTGTAGAAATAAGGGATGCTTAGAGTAGCCGTGCATATCTATACGGAATTAGTTTGTATACAGTGCAGTGTCAAATTTTATCAATACACTAATATATATTTACACAAATTTATATTTCCATTTTCTCATGCAGTTCGTTTTTTTTTTCAACAAAATTTCCTCGACATGTACACTACTGTGTATATAAGTAGCGTTACTTATGAAAGTGCTACCGACACAGCCAGCGAAGTTGATTCTGATTCGGACTAAATTGTTACTGTGATTATGTTTGAACATGTGTGATTAAACTAATGTCTTTCAATAAAAATATGAAAAATAAATAAGATAAAAAATAAAAACACAAAATATAATAAAAATGAAATAGCAAAAGACTAATAACAGGAAAAAGCTGAAAGAGATGAAATAATTTTTAAAAAAAATCCCTCACAGGGCTCGAACCTGTTACTCTATATAACTTAACAAAAACAAGTACATGAATTCATGCGCTTACACCACTGCAGTAAATCTATATCATGATAATTCTACGTCAGTTCTAAATTTATGAATGCAAAGGGATGAAGCGTTTTACGTACACTCCTTTTCAATAATAGGTTGTGCCTCATTATGTATTATAATACAAAGGTCAACCATCGGGGTCAAGTTGCGTCCACTTTGTTTTATACTATTCCACGGCCTGTAAACACTGGCTCATCCTCTTTGAGGAGATGAGTTGAAAAAAGAGCAAGGGTGAGTTGATTGTTTTCTCAGATAAATTTAAGGCCCTATTTAAAAAAAAAAGTCAGAAATGATTATACTTTTTATATATGCAGGCCATTTTGCAAGGTAAATGCATTCAATGACGTGAGAACTTTTGAAAGTTGGAAAATAGAGCAAGTCCAAACCAAAAGTAGACATTTTCCCATATATTTCACCATAATTTACACAAATTTAAGATTTTATAGTCTCTGCGTCAATCTTGCTGAAAAGCATATCTTAATACTGCATGACTTATGTTGTTTACTAGCGTGTTTATCCCGTATATGTGCATTTATTACCATGTGGAGGAGCCACCGCCACAGAGGAGGCGCTAAGAACCGGAGTGTGAGCCAAAGCACTTTGAAACTGAGATTTTTTTTAATGTATCATCAATTCTTACATACCAGAGCTTTATCATAATTCCCTTTGGTTGTGACAATTATCTAATGGATGATATTGTAACAACATCCTATTCATTTAGAATGTATTACGAGATATTTGCACTTCTCTTTTCTTTTGCACTTGTCTAATGATGGGCTATCATGGCGTTATAAGTTGTATAATTATGATATTTTCTATGTAAGGGACATTTCCTAATGCACAACGGTTTTCGTGTCCAACGCATTTTTGATATTTTAATAGTTAGTGTTAACTTTGTGGTAGTCTTGAAATGCAATTGCAATATGTGCTTCACTTGGTACTTACAAATGCTAAATAAATATATCTGTTTACTTGTAAATTGCTTAATTCGATTACATATATGTGAAAATGCTAACACTCAAAATACTCTCCCAGATGTTCTAACAATAACAATGAAACTGAAAACGTTAGATATCTATTCCCCGGTCGAACCGCATATAGGTTATGTCTTGTCCTTGTCCGTTTGGCAGTCGTTCTGCTGTCAAAGTCATATTAAGTTATTTTGTACTGGGAGTTTGTAAATAGGGTGTCATCTTTTGAGGCAATATTTGATGTCAGACATTGTTTTTAAGTAATGCTACGTAGTCAGAATGGGTATTGACCGTTACTGAGCTTACAGTTACAGAATTATAAATACAATTTTTTTAATTTTACAGAATTGGGCATCATTTCTTTGCGATTCCTTTCAAACATTACCATTTAACATTAAAGTCAAATATCTCTGTTACTATCAAAGCTATTGACTTGAAACTTAAAATAGTTATTTACTACCAAAGTCTACACCGGGAGAAACAATCCCTATAACTGATTTGAATTTTGATGGAGTTATGCCCCTTTTTAACTAGAATTTTGGTTAACACTTTTGATAGCATCAAATATCATTGTTACTATCAAACAGAACAGAGCAGAACAGAATTTTATTGAGACTTGTACATCGTACATCGTCTCAACACTAATATTACAATATACACGTTCAATTTTAAAGAAAGTAACAAACATGTTATTAACTAGAAAAGAGAAAACAATATCTAGACATATAATATATAATCAAATACAATGCAATTAACAAAGAAAGTGAGAATACAATGACATGGGTTCTTTATAATGTATTATTAATAACCATTTTTTTATTGCCTCTTTGATACATTTACACACATTTATAAGCTCATCTTTGTTGGTCGAATTTAGTAGTTAATGGAACTATTGAATTGAAACTTAAAACAGTTATTTACTGTCAAAGTCTACACCAGGAGAAACAATCCCTATTACTCCGATTTGAATTTTGACAAAGGTGTGCCCATTTTTAACTAAGATTTTTATGTTTTATAAAGTTTTTTTCTGGCAAAGCTCTAATTCAGAGTCAAGCACTGAGAAAAGTCGAGCGCGTTGTCTTATGGGCAGCTCTTGTTATTTTATGTAGAGTATGTGTATATTTGGGTAGTATAATACAATTTCAAGCATCAAATTATAAACATTAAAAGGAAATAGATATTACATTGCGAGAACGAAAACGTTTTATACGAGTGTTAATCACCCAGGAAAAAAAACTGGTCAGTGGCTCCGACTCTGGACTTTTGCGCCTCCTCCAAGGCTTTGGCTCCTCCTCTTAGCCAAAATTGAACATAGAGGGGTAAAACCCGCCGTTAAAACACATAAATAATTCAGATTTAACATACAATTATAGGAAAAATTGGTACAATGTATGTTTACTCTTATTTGTGTAAATTAGGGCGAAATGTGTGGGTAAATCTCCACTTTTGGTTCGAACTTGCCCCATTTTCCAACTTTCAAAAGTTCTCACGTCAAGAAATGCATTTACCTTGAAAAATTGCCTGCAGAAATAAAAAGTATAATCATTTCTGAGTGGAACTACATTGGCTATTTTTTGAAATAGGGCCTTAAATTTATCTAAGAAAGGTAGCAATCAACTCACCCTTCTTCTTTGTTTACATTCTGCATAAAGTTCCGGTCATTAGCGCCTCCTCGGAAGTATCATCTCCTCAAAGAGGATGAGCCAGTGTTTACAGGCCGTGCTATTCTTCGCGTGTTTAAATACATAGGTCGATGTAAATAAATGTTCTTTCTATGTTATTTAATAATGTAACGCCACGTCATAAATAATTAATCATGATACAGAATACAGACGTCGTCACATGTATTAATTTCAATAAAGCAGGAAACTATATCAAAACTACATCTTAGGAGCCGGGACGTAACTATTCTCGTTTGTCTTGCTTTAGCTTATAAACTGAACTTTGTTTTCATATATATTGTAATTAATAAGATTCTAGAAATAATGATAGCATCTAGGAAACAAAAGTATAATTATTTTGATAAAAGAGAATATAATCAAACTATCAGCAAGATTTATTTAACAATTTCTCAGATTTGATATATCAGTAGCTTTTACGAAACAAATTTCTTCCATCTTAACATTACGTCGTTTCAGAAATGTTATAATATTGTTATTTCGGTTTCACCAATGGCACCTTATAACATGCACATTTATCAAAGAGAAGTCGTCATTTCTATTTAAGGCATAATAATTAATAACTGTTTACAAGACTTTTTGGCCGACATTATTCTTTGCCAGCTTTGCCTTTGATGTCTGTTCTTCAGTTTGGCTTTTCATTACAATGGTACTAGAGGCAAAGCTCATACTCGTACCTTAAAATCGGGTAACACATGTTTTATCCAGTGGCAAGTAGTAAAGACCTACCTTTGTAGCTTTTTTCGTAAAATACTGATACATATAAGTGTAGTTAAACAGTAGCGAAATAAAACTGTAAGCAAACCTTTAGCAAATAAAAAATTAAAATAATTCAGCTTCACTCACCGTATATCAAAACTGTGTTGATATTCAAGGGACTAAGGAAATAATTTATTAACATCAGTAAAGTTCAAAACTAATCTGAATACTTGTCAAGCAATACGAATGATACTTGAGACACTAAGCTAACGTAAGCCCTAAAATTATAGAGACAAGGATAAATCATATTCTCGTTATTAAAAAGCAAGAGAATGCGACACGTGTAAGAGGAGGTGTTACGTACAAAGAATCTTTAAAACTCTCAGACGTTATTAACCGATATTTCTCTCATACGAGTTATAAAATCTGTAAAAAGATACCTTAGAATGCAACCAAAAATAATAATAGCAGACTCGGTTTGATGTAATAAAATGTGCAACACCTCTCATGCCCCCTAGCACCGGCTTCAGTGGAACTATATTATACATATATGGAATGGACTCCATGATCCCAAAGGACCAGAAAATATTACAACACTGAATCCAAGTACGGGGAGATCTAACCATATAAACTGTCAGAATTCATTTGGTCACACCTACATGCTTCGGTCCAATGTGTGTTTGTGTTTTATGACAGTCTAATATTAATTCAAGGGTTTACCGCGATCAATAATATGATAACAAAATGTAAATCAGATTTTACTGAAAATGAAGATCGTTTCATTTCTGACTTTACATATTTCAGTTATTTCAGATACTATTAGGCATTTATGGATATTTATACATGTCATAGTAAGCACACCCATGAAACAATGTAATCTGCCAAATAATAAGACACTGTTTCGACAAGTTAACACCACACTTTGACATAATAACATAACTTTTTGACATAATAAGACACTGTTTTAACAAGTCAACACCATACTTTGACATAATAACATAGCTTTTAAACATAATAGCACGCTCAGTAGACAAAATAACACGACACTATAACAAGATAACATAGCGTTTTAACATAATGAGACACTGTTTTGACAAATTAACACCACACCTTGACATAATAACACAGCTTTTAAACATAATAAGACACTTATTTGACAAGTTAATATCGCGCTCTGACAAGATACCATGAAATGTCCCGAGATAGGACAGCTGTGGCGTTCCATAGTATATGGTCTTACACTGCTTATGTGCTTGTTTTCACCGCTTAGTCATGTTTGCGAAAAAGACAGAGAAGTCGACTACTTCCGGTTTTGTCGGATGTAAATAGTAACAAAGGAAACCCTTATTTGGACTATAAATAGTACAAGTGGACGATACGGATGCTTTTACACAATGTTTTTTTCGGTTTTATGCGAACTGTTTTTGTTTTGATCATAAGGTGCTATACTTGCAGTCTTTGGTTGCAAAACCAGGCAATCCTTTCCTGATAAAAGGAAACTTTTTTTACAATGTCTTGTCCATTGGATCCATAGAACAAGTTAAAGCATAGTAAAAAATTCCTTCTAGGGCACATCTATATAAATATATAGATCTAATGATTATCTTGTAAAATTTTGGTTGCAATGTCTGTTTTAGATATTGCTCATCATTATGTGGAACACCGGGTTTGGACGTTTGCGCCTTTACCTATAGTGTCTCTGACCATTATTAACTAAAATAATTTAGATTTAGGTGATTACTCCCACAATCGATTCCAGACCAGAGTCATACCAAAACCAACTCTAGTTTACTCCAGTTTACTTGTTGAATACTAGATTTTTAAAACGCTAATTACAGTTACGTCAAATTACGTTTGAATAGCGTTTGCAACGTCACGCCAATAATATTACAAAAAAAAAGAAGAAATTAACAACTTTCCATATAATGAACAACCTTCCAAAAAAAAAAAAAAAGAAACGAAATCGGGTTTCGAACCTGGACCACAATGTTGGTAGTCCAAAGTAGTCAGGCCTTGGTAGTCCAACGCCTTAACCACTCGGCCATGGACAATACTGCGCTAAAAATATATAAACACTAAATGCCTAAAGTGTCGTAGGTAAATTCCCGTCTAGTTTTTGGTTCCCATTTTTAATCGATAATTTAAGGCCAATATTCAAGCAGCACCCACGATCATGCTTTCAATGATGTCTTAGAAATCAGCTAAGACAAAATGACACCAAAAAGATATAGATGTTCTTAAGACCTTATTACTAATTACAGCGTAGAAACTTTATTTAAATTTATTCAGTATTAACACGTTTAGGTAACGTTCACAATGTACTGATGCTGAAAGTAACTTCTTCAAGTAGTACAGGTGAAACATCATGGCATCAAAACTATAGCTACGATTGTTTGTGTACTGCTCATCAAAATTACCATAATATAATTACATCTAGATTTAGACCGTGATTTTCATTTTGACAGACGAGACCGTACATTAGTTGCGATAGCATTCCCGTTTGGGAATGTAATATATATGAACTCTCCATTTACACCGACTAATCAAGTTTTGTTGTGGTTAAGCATTATAACATTTGAAGAAAACTTTATGGTTAGGTTAATGGGTAAGAAACTGTTAACTTTGTTGGAGGGTCTTGTATCAACCTATGACTAAACAACAAGCCGCACTGAACGGTGCTGTTGTACATATTATTTTTGCATAAATTTATACAACAGTCTAGTTTTCACGCAGTACAAACATATCGTTTTGACTACGAAATACATGCTTGTGTCATTTTTACGTGAAATATTTTGTAAGGAGTAATTCAGAATGACGTCTCTCAGTTGCATTTAAACAGAAATATATAAGACATTAAAAGATGCAAATTACATTTTGAAGAATAACAAGAAGATATTTATCACTTGCAAATGAGCATAATATCTAAATCATTCAACATTAAGCTTCATAAAATAGTCATTTAGAATAAAGCGCCAAGTGAACAGGAAGAAACATATAGATATTAGCAAAAACACAGCAACACTCACTAATTAGAATTACCAAATTAGTATGAATAAGTAACAACTAACTCAAAAAGATGAATGTTAAACTTTAATATTGGAATGAAGCATCTAGCATGCCCAACTAAGAATAAAAAAAGAAATAATTAGGACAGTTTGAAAATGAAACAGAACATTATCGTTTAGGTTTAAACGTTTAACATTTATTTACCTCGTGTGATCCGCTGATAAGTAATAACAATGAAACGGAACATTGTCTATTTATACACACAAGATGTTTTTCTGTAATTTTTGCTTTTTCCCAATTTTTACAGAAGCTACGGAGACAAAATATCTAAAGCCTTCTGCATTCTGGCCATTAAATCGAAATATGTCGGCATTTGCGTTGACGTTATTAATTTAGAAAATCATTAACATGCACGCGTTAAAACGTCTTAAGTAAACAAATGTGTAACGGTTTTCAGATAATGTTCACAAAATAATGACAAAGCTAGTTGATAGAATTTGAAAGTTTTATCGGAATTTGCACACAGAATTCAGTTTACTATTTGCCGTTAAATTACCAATGTAATACGCTTCCACACTGACTCATGTTCATGTTCTTTTTTCTTAAGGAGGCAAGGGGTCGGGGGTTAACGTCACAACGTCGCAATGATAGGTCATATTGCGACTTCCAGCTTTTTATGATGGAGGAAGTTCCCAGGTGCCCCTCCGTGCATTATTTCATCACAAGCGGACACCTGGGCACCTGGGTAGAACAACCGACCTTCCGCAGGCAAGCTGGATGGTTTCCTACATGAAGTAATCAACGTCCTGAGCGAGGCTCGGGCCTACATAGGTGAGGGGCAAGTGATTTGAAGTCAGCTGACATAACCACTCGGCCACGAAGGCTCCTCGTGTTTATGTCAGCTCCATATTAATCGTGTATTAGTTTCCTTGATTGTTCATGGTATTAAATTGTACTATTTCAAATCTGCATCTAAATGTGACAGGCGAGTGGGTTTCTTATTTTTTCTTTTCTTTGTTGTTTTGTTTTTCGTATTTTTGAAGAACGGCAGCTCTCGTGCTTTATTCTGTTATATGGCAGTAATGTATGTGTCAACATGAAACCATTGATATAGACCTTCGGGACCACATTTAAAATAAACACGCATTTTAACCCATCCTCTCCTCCTCTTAAAATCAAGGAAATTTCGATTTTTGTCCGTACTTCCATCGAATGACAAACGCTTGGTTGTCGGGTGCATAACCCTGAAAGGCAAATGTGCTGCAATCCATGAAGTTCAGAAAACACACAGTTTCGTTCAATCTGTATCCAAACTTATTGATTCACAAGATGTATGAAGCTATAAACACATTTTTAATGAAAATAACGTGATATTTTTTTGGGTTTTTGAAGTTACTGTAACGTTATAAATGATACGTTTCAAAATAAGTCCACTGTGCATGACAACATAATATTTATGTAACTGCTGAATATAGCGTGGCTTAAAGAAATCTAATCATGTAAATTCGTTTTAGATACAAAAACTTACAATAGGCACAAGACCACAGTTATTTGCCCTTGGTTGACCACAATACGGAAGTGGTTACGCGGAAAATAGTTCCTCTGTTTGATGGTGAATGCTGGTGAATTTTTGAGTGAAAGACCTGCAATAAATGGCATGATTTAATAGAGGAGATATGAAATAGTAGGTACATGTACAATTTGACAGAATAAAAATGTCAGAATATGCATAACATGACTTTTTGATAGGGCCTGTTTTGCCTGTTTGCGGCCATCTAGAGAGTATTCTTCATACGCATGTGATTTGGTTCAAAATGGTGGAAAAAAGAGCCGGTCAACCCAATGTTTACTGTGGCTGGAAGTTTTTCTCTTGGATAGTTCTGTTGAGTTCAGGTATTTTTATAGGGGTTGGAATGCATGCAAAATTGCTATAGTGTCCAGTGCCTATATAGAACATATAGTAAAAATAACTGTGGTCTTAGGCCTGATATATACGTTCAAGAAGGCATTACAACAAAGTCGTTGTCTATAGATGGAGTCTTAGGCTGAATATTCTTTCCAAACATATAGTTTCATTACGTTTTGTTGTAACTTTTGGAGATAGTTTTCAAGAAACATCTAAACAGCTGAAGTTATTTCGGCAGACTGAAAAAAAACAAGGAAGAATATCAAACAGGGAAAGCCACGTTCTAAAAACGCAGCCTCCACAAACGCGCACACGATCAACATACGCACACCACACACACACACACACACACACACAAAGCAAACATACAAGGACAAAACAAACAAATAAAGGAACACATTTTTAACAAGAAATATCTTTAAAAATGATGGTCGGCGAATTGTAATAAGGAAAGAAGTTTATGAATTCATCTTTCATCTAACATTTTTCAAATTGCAAAACTAAACACCGCATTTTAATAATTTAAATGGTTCTCTTTTAATTTTTCGCAAAGGTTTCGTAGGGTTGCAATTTTGTTTCGTTTATCCTTAGACGAATAATTACAGCAGTAGTTTGATGAAGATTCATGAAGCGGTTCATGAGAAGAGGTCATTAAACGTGTTTATATTTTTAGCTAAATTGGTCCCTATCCCCATTTGTAACAAAATAGCAGGAGACCTTACAATATTGTTACACATCGAGTTTGATAAAAATCCATTACATTTTAGTGGTTAATACGAAGAAAGGCATGTCTACTTTTAGCTATAGTGGTCCCTAATAGGGCCCAAGTTCCTATATAAATAAATTTGGAAGAGGACCTCATAATGATGCTCCTGACCAAGTATGACAAAGATCCACCAAGCTGTTCATGAGACGCTGTATAAAGGCATTTCTAGTTTTAGCTCTAGCAGCCCCTAAAAGAGGTCAAATGTCCCAGCTGAACAAAGTTGGCTGCGGGCCTAATAAAGATGCTAAAAAACAAGTTTGATTAGAATACATGAGAAAAAATCAATTAAAGGATTTTTTTATTTATTATTTTTATTTATTTCTAAAATAGGCCAACTGATCCCGCTTTAACAAATGCATATTCGCTATTCATGAATCTTTGGACAATTAAACTCGTTGAACAGAAATGATAAAATGCGAGGCTCAATCGAGCATTTTTATCATTTTTGTTCAACGAGTTTAATAAATTCAATATGATAAGACACGAATGTAAGATTCTTTTATCCGCAATAAAAGTGTGTCAAGAATCAACACACTTCCCCTTTAGCCAAAGCAGTAATGCGGTTTTCTTGAGAAAAGAAAATAGTGCAATACTATACTCCAATATGTTCACTTTTCTTGTTTTTTTAAACTAACACAATAGATCATGTGTTACAATTCAATATTTAACACGACAATCAGTCTTTTTAACAAAAACAAATACATGGTCTGACAAATGACGTCACAATCTACGTTTATATCAGTGTACATGTCACTGTGAATCGCTATCGCTTTCAATTATTCTTAGTCGTTTTCTTGGTGGATTAGATCGAGAAACATTGTTGGCGTTGTTAATGTACACATTAAACGTACCACCATAGACTGGACATGCAAACAGACTTGGATTTGGAAATCCACCCGTCATATTGATATTTGAGGTGGAATTGTTGCCTCGCTCAGGATTTACATGTGCAGTGCTGTTGGATGAATACAAGATTTTGGATATTTCTTTGTGCTGATTTATTTTGATGTGACTAATAAAACATACATTTTTGTGACCAGGAATGTGCTTTATGTGATTTTCAGCAACATTTATATTATTTAGTTTTTGAACATTGGAAGGTTTTGCGTGCATTATGATTTGACAGCCGTTTATCAGTGTTAATTCCTGAGCTCTGAACCATAGGTTTCAATTGACTACAATTTGTCGCAACAGAATTACGCTTAAACCAGGTGTCTACATCACAAGGTAAGGATTTTGTTGTTGTAGCTACATACAAAGGATGGATTTGTTCAGAGTAACCACTGGAGCGTTTCTTGACATATATTTTGTGGATTTGCAACGTTACACCATATTTTAGGCTTAACTGCACGAACATGTCTGGGATTTTTGCCTGTTCTGGTTTTAGTTTGTCTCTCTGTAAATTAAAGATCATACGAATTGCCATTTTCATCTTCCTTCAACTTAGTGTCACACCAACACATGTCACGATGTTCAGCACATCCCCTTAAGCCAGAATTCTCAGTATAATAAAACCAAAGCGTCTGTAAAATACTATCAGGAGTGCATGCAACCATTTACTTTTTTTCCCATAAGATAGATAATTCTTCATCAGAGATAGCCTTACTCTTGCGTGGTAGGTTTCCTTTGCCATCTTGCTAAAGTTGCTTTTGTTTGCGCTCTCGTACCTGATCAAAACCTAGTACAGTGGCAATGTACTCTTCAGAATTATTCCTGAAATAGTTTGCAAAATATTACAGGTGTCAATAGCCTGTATTTTTACAGATAAGTGCAGATAAGAAACTTTGTTTATGAAATAAGTAGAATATTTGATATTTTTAGTATTTCATTATATTATATTCGCGTGATTTATCATAATCATACTTTAACATTTTATGCATAATTTATATTACAGTGGGACGAGTTCACTGACAAGAATTTCATGGAGCAACCTTGTCTCTCCAACCGCGGTTTCATTAAAAAAGAATTTAGCAATTTAAGATCTTCAGTGTTTTGCCGAGAGTATTTCTATTTGATTGCTGATCAATAAATGTCTTAATGTCATCACTATTTACGTGCTGGAACCTGGTAGTGTTAGCTTTGACAGTAGGCTGAGTAGTTGTCGTTTGTCGTATTCACGGTCACTTTTTTCGGCGCCGGACTGTCCGCACGTTTCAGTCTCTCAAGTTCTATTTCAAATTCAAATTCAGTATTGCATAGTTTGACCATGAAAAAATGTCCCAATACCTCGCATATTAATACATATATAAATTGATTTGTCCCCGCATATACCTCATTTGCATATTTATTACACTATTACCGCTTTATTTAACTCCCACGCCGTAGTTTATGTGATAAATCCCAAGATAACTCGTATAGTACGGTGCCCCTAAAGTGACATGTTACACACCTTTTTTTCCACTTAGGTAATGTGAGACTTTTTTTTATTTCGTTTAAACGAAATCATTACACCTGTTTTGAGATACAAAATATTGCAACAAAGCATACCGTGTTTGTGATGCAAGTTTTTTTGTTTGTTTGTTTGTTTTTTTTTTGTTTTTTTTTTGGAAAAAAAGAAAACGAAGTGACCACTATTTTATAAGAAACACTTGCCTAAAATTAACGTTGGTATTTTATCTTCCTGTAAATTGGTTGTTTCATGGGATAGAAAGACCATAAAGTAACTACCGTATTTTCCCGAATAAACGCCCCCCGGGGGCGTTACATTTTCCAAAGAGGGGGCGTTCATTTGAGGTAAAAAAAATAAAAAAAAATGAAAATTTTTACGAAACTTAAAAACATCGATCAAACCAACTGTAAAGTGTTTCTGTGTTGTTTAATTCTCCCAAAACGTAATCATTTGGCATCCAATTTAATGCAGTGTGTCTTAAAATTATGCATTTAAATACGGTACCTCATGTATTCCGTGACACGCTCGCGACATTACACATTACGTCATCATACCCAAACAGCTGTGTACTCCGATAATATTTTCCTTTGTACATGTGGGTGGCAATACACAGTGTCAGTGGTTTGACACGCTGCTTATGTGTCGGCTTTTAAATTAAAAGTTATTAAAACTGCCGAAGAAAATGTTAACATTTTGCCGCAAATTTGTTTAAAGTCGACAGGAAGCTTGTGCGCTGGTGGTGCAAAAACAAGTCAAAAATGGATTTACCGTTTAATTTTCTATTTGATGATTGGATACGTACCGTTCTTAGTATAAACGTTTTGGATTTACGGTACATGAACTGTTTAAAAGTGTGTTTAATTCTTAATACATTGGATACTTACTGTAAATTACTTATTATGTGGACTTATAAAAATGAGGTAGGTGATTTTTTTTTCGTTCTTGTTGACTTTTCCCCCACCAAAACGGGTGGGGGCGTTAATTAGAGGGGGGGGGGGGGGGGGGCCTTAATTCGGGAAAATACGGTATCTATTCTAAAACGAAAGTACAATGTTATTAAAACTGTTTTAATTCAATGGTCAGTCTTCTGATCTCAGTTTGGGTGAAATTTTTTCATATGTTAATAACAGCCAAGCCTGGCGTAGAATGTGAATATACAAACTGATGAAGTGAGATAAAACAAGTATTAGATATTGGTAAAACAACACGAAGAATGGTGACTTTTCTCCATTATTTGAAAAACGTTGCATCTGTTTACTCCTTTTAATACAATGATTTTAGTTTTTATTCAGATATATGACAATTAGTGTGTGCCATTTGTAATTCCCAAGGTACCTGCAATTTATGAATTTTTGGGAGAATAAAATTTTTGCCTGAATTTTTTAAAACGAGTCGCGTTCACTATTACGTAACAATTTATGTATTGAAATGGAAAAGAAATATCTCCTTCAGCCACCAATATAAAGTTTCCTCGGCCTAAAAAATCATTTCAAATATTGAAACTTTCTTTTTTGATGTACTAATCATCTAAGAATAGAAATGACTTATATTCTTCAGCTGAAAAAATAGTATAAATGGGTTTATGCACAAGGTTATACAAGGATCTTTAAGAAGCATTGACTTCACAAAAAGTGAATTCAAACCTAAAGATGCCAACGATATATGCAAACGAGCCATACTTCTGAGTATCTCATCAAAATTTGGTCGAAATCCATTCAGAAAGGTGAATGACACATTTTGTAAACAAAGATCTGTTTACAGTCCCATTGTAACTATCGCGTAAATTATGAATAAATGGTGAACTAAGTTGTATTTTAATATCGGTATCTCATCATGTAACGCAGTTTGTAACGTTTTAATGTAAGGAAAGCAACTGATGCTTGAACAAAACATATACACAAGTTTACAGCTGATAGTTCGGAAAACTCAGTGCGACCCTTTTTGTGATCGCCCTGTGTCCGTCGTCCGTCCGTCGTCGTCAACTGTTAACACTCTAGAGGTCACAGTTTTGGTCCAATCTTGAACTTTGTCAGAATGTTACTCTCAATAAACGATATTGGGTCATCTGGGGGTCAAAAACTAGGTCACCAGTTCAAATCAAATGAAAAGCTTGTTAACATTCTAAAGGCCACACTTTTGACAATATCTATATGAAACTTGGTCAGAATGTTAACCTTGATGATCTTTAGGTCAAGTTCGAATCTGGGCCATGTGGAATGTGACCTATTGACCTACTTTCTTGTTTTTTTAAGATACAGGGGTGAAATTTGGATGACATGTACAGTTTTGCACACCGATCTAAAAACTGACTTTGGTACGTGTCATTCCCTTTTTGATATTTTTCTTTGTTTTTCAGTGACAATGAATGTGACCTACTGACCTACTTTACTTGCTTTTTAAGATACAGCTTTGAAATTTGGATGACATGTACAGTTTTGCAAACTGATCTTAAAATCGACTTTCAGTGACCATGAATGTGACCTACTGACCTACTTTCTTGTTGTTTTTTTTTAAGATACAGCCTTGAAATTTGGACGACATGTACAGTTTTGCATACTGATCTTAAAACTGACTTTGAGTGACCTACTTTCGTAATATTTTAGCATCAGTTTGACATTTGAAATCATGTAGCTCATATTACTCAGGCGAGCGATCCAGGGTCATCATGACCCTCTTGTTTAACAATTAAGGTCACTAAAATGATCAAGTTTAATTTTTTATAATTGAAGGATATTTTGGTAAGGTGTTAATAAATAGACTGTTACTAAAAATAGTTCTGCCCGCAAATACGTTTCACGATCGAATCATAGCACCAAAAGAGTATATCATCTGAAAATCTTCTGCAATTGTTTCTAAAACTAAATACCAATTTTCATCCCATTTATCATATGTCAATGGCAAATATACACTTTATATCAAAAAAATTACAGAGCTTTAAGAAACATTAAACTTCCTGGATAAAATACCATACGCATTACCTTTGAATAAGGCAAGCAGTGCGCTACTAAAAGGATGGTCCGTTTTTAAAATTTATTTTCCAGACTGCATTAAATCTGATTTGTGTCTCATTTCAGAAACAATTTAATCTTACTTGTCACAGTAATGCAATTTTCTCTTCGAACCTGTATTTGGTAATAGATTGACACCCCTTTAAAATAATACATTTCAACTGATGTTTATTTTATAGCAGTAATTCGTAAGAATATCAATATACTCCAATTCCAATATTTGCAACTAAGCCCGATACTGCTTTGCATCTACCTATAATATCTGATTTTAAAAATGATGAGACCGGCGAAAACGAGACAGTTTGATTGATGAACCTACTTTATTGCAGACAGACATTTCAAATTATGTGTAACCTAACAAGAGTTAGCTTACTAGCATGTTTTCCGCAGTTAAATGTCAACTGTCAGAGGTGCAGGACGAAATATCTCTGTATTATTAACTATCACATTACCTCAGTATAACATTGTCATGACCTGCAAGATAAAAGACCCTTTATTTAATCCCCCGCCGTGGCGGAGGGATTATAGGAATGGTCTGCGTCCGTCCTTCTGTCCGTAACAAAATCGTGTCCGGTCCATATCTCCTAAACCCCTTGAAGGATTTTCATGAAACTTTGGTCAAATGATCACCTCATCAAGACAATGTGCAGAACCCATGAGTCAGCCTTGTCGGTTCAAGGTCTAGGTCACAACTCAAGGTCAAATGTTTGAGCCTGCCATTTTGTGTCCGCTCTATATCTCCTAAACCCCTTGAAGGAATTTTATAAAACTTGGGTCAAAGGATCACCTCATCAAGACAATGTGCAAAATCCTTGAGTCAGTCATGCCGGCTCAAGGTCAAGGTCACAACTTAGGGTCAAAGGTTTGAGCCTTCCATTTTGTGTCTGCTCTATATCTCCTAAACCCCTTGAAGGATTTTCATCAAACTTGGGTCAAACGATCACCTCATCAAGGCAATGTGCAGAACTTATGAGTCAGCCATGTCGGCTCAAGGTCAAGGTCACAACTGAAGGTCAAAAGTTTGAGCCTTCCATTTCGTGTCCGCTCTATATCTCCTAAGGATCCCCTTGAATGAATTTTATAAAACTTGGGTCAAATGATAATCTCATCAGAACGTTGTGCAGAAATTATGAGTCAACCATGCCAGCTCAAGGTCAAGGTCACAACAAAGGGTCGAAGGTCTGAGCCTTCCATTTGGTGTCCACTCTGTATCTCCTTAACCCCTTGAAGGATTTTCATCAAACTTGGGTCAAATGATCACCTTATCAAGAACTCATGAGTCATCAAGACGTTGTGCAGAATTCATGCGTCAGCCATGTCAGTTCAAGGTCAAGGACACAGCTAAAATCAAAGGTTTACCCTTTCACTATCCATAGCAGTGGCGGGGGATTTAGCTGCCTTTCAGACTGCCTTGTTCTTTTATATACCCCCACCCACACACACACACTCACACACTTTCTTGTATTTTGCATATAATTAAAATGTACTTGTTGTTGGATATTTGAAGCAACCTGTCTACTATATATAGTTTCCATTGCAGTTTCACTTTGTTGCGGGACTACTTTACAATGCATGACTTCATGACTGTTTGGGGTGCTCTGTACTTTTGAGAAATCTACCTAACCATTTATCTTTCGTATTTTTAAATACCGCATACATATAAATATTTCATGGCAGTTCGACAGGAAGGGGCCTCCGTGACTGAGTGGTAAAGATCCCTAACTTCAAATTACTTGCCCTTAACACCAACTTAGGTTCGAGCCTGACTCGGGACGTTGAAATCTACATGTGAGGAAGCCATCCAGCTGGCTTACGGAAGGCAGGTGGTTGAATCCAGGTGCCCGCCCGTGATGAAATAATGTATAGAGAGGGGCACCTGGGGTCTTCATCCACCATCAAAGCTGGAAAGTTGCCATATGACCTATTATAGTTCAAACATCGTTTTTATCCAATGACAAGCGAGGGATTTTCAAAAAAGTAACCAACTTATTTTCATATTGTTTCGTAACTGAAGAATTTGATCCTCTTAATCATGAAGTAGTTCAAAATTAATGAGTATTCATTGTTCCGCCTACTATAGATCCCCAACATTCAAGGAGGCGGAGCAAAACAAAACAGGGAGTGCATGCAAGAAATAATGTGTCTATGTAATAAACGGACCAAATAAATAAATCAAATTATGTTTTTAGCTTCATTTTAATGCAAGCTGTATTTTCATAGTTCAAGATTGACCTTTCTGCACCTTTCACTACCTATACTGGTCTAAACCAGGGTGCACTTAGATTCTACTTTGTCTTGTTTTATTTATACCTGTAGTTGCTTACATTCTAATGTTAGATCATTACTAGTTAAACCTGCATATTATATTTTCATTGAATAAGAATATAAATTTGGGTTCTACGAGCTACTTGATAAGACTTTGTCGTCTACTATGTATTTATGATAACTAATTTAATTAAAATCTTCCAGCACTGGATTAACCGCCGTTTTGCTAAAGGTTTGCACTAAAATGACCTTGTATCAAGTTGTAGTTAACATGTACTTCTCCATCATGAGTCAAGATAAGACTAGCCAATGAATGCCAAGAGACTGAAGAAGGCGTGGTTTAGTTTACTTCAGAGAGAGCTTTTTGTTTCTTTAACCTGTCAGTAAAATGAAATGGGGCGTTTAAACTATAAGTCGGTTATGGATACACTTACTGAACTTCTAACGCATTAAGTTTTGCCTTCACTACGCTACGCTCAGTTTCGGCAAATTTAATTGCATTAGAAGTTCAATAAATGATCTATAACCTATACTAATTGTGTCGGTGTGACGTTAAACCCGATAAAAAGAAGTTCGCCTGAAATGGTTTTGTAAAGTCAACATTGACAATTGTATCATGAATAATCAAAATCCACTGATTACACCATATGTAAACATTCTAGCTATACATACAATTGAAGGAAAATACTGGGTGATACTGTAGGCAAAAAAGCCTTCATCTGTCCTATTTGAAAGTGAACCAAAGCATTCAATATTTTAAAGGGAAATATCAAACACATTATAATACGGAGCATAGACATTTCCATTTATGTATTGAAATGTCAATTTAAACGAAATTATATATTAATTGCTTGCTTTAGTAAAATTGTTAAAAGTAAAAGTAATGTATTCATATAACTGTCTTGGGTTGTTCTTTTTAGTATTATTATTTCTGTGCCAAGCTATCTTCAGTAATGTGTTTTTAATGATTACCATTCAAAACGTGTTACTGAAGGAGCTCTTATCCTGTTGTAAGGGCCTGTTTTAGCTTATATCTTGTTGGTATATTAATATACTTGTTGCGATTTAATCTCCTTTTGGGTCCTTTCAGTTCTGCTCATGGAAGAAGAAGGTCGTTTGCAAATAGATGCCAGGGTTGATTTTGCTTCTTATCGAAGGAATCCTCGATTGTTTATACTTGCTGATGTTTAATATCCCACCCTCCACTCCCCTTATTTTTCTTGTGTTCTCCTTTTTCTTTATAATTTCAGGTACATCCTATGTGTTCAAGTTCAGCCTACACCTTCCTTGCCTTCAGTCGTTACAGCTTCACATGGAATATTGGCAGTATTCACATGTTGATGTATGAACATGACAGTGTTTGTTTTCCAGAACTGTGAAATGTGTATGTGTCATATATAAACGTTTAACGTAGTTACTGATTCTGTATGTCTGATTTTGTATACCTGATCTCCGTTGAATTCTGATCCCAGGTTCGGCGGTTAGGTCAGCCTCCACCAGTATATCTTAACGTTGTGTAATAGGAAGTTTGTTTGTTTCAAGTATACTGTATTAGGCCTCTGTTCACAGGGCCTCCACATCTGCATTTTAAACATATACTTTATATCATATGTATTTGTATATTGACATTTATGTGAAGCTGTAACCAATTTCTGCCAACCATTAATTTAAACGAAATTATATATTAATTGCTTGCTTTAGTAAAATTGTTAATAGTAAAAGTAATGTATTCATATAACTGTCTTGGGTTGTTCTTTTTAGTATTATCATTTCTGTGCCAAGCTATCTTCAGTAATGATAAAACTTTCATTGCACGTGTATTTCACTAAACTTGTGATACTGAAACCTAAATATCTTAATCGATTTGTTGAATATCCATCTTTATTTATTCGAAAATAATTTTCAGAAATACATGTTAAGCATATTCAGATGTTAAGACAATTATGTTAATGTACTGATAAAACGTAATAAAACACTTTCTGTATCTTTACTTCATTTTTTATCTCCAAAACAAGTTAGACACGATGATGGTTGTGTGCAAGAGCAGCATCCGGACCACGTAAACACAATTAACAATACAAAGTACTGACTTTTGATGGCGTATCTGTCAAAAGAAATTAAGAAAAGTGAGTAAGTGAGCGAGCGAGCGAGATATTTTTATACTTATACATGTGCCTAATCATCCGTTAGTAGCATGACAAAGTATAGCCACTAAAAAAGTGTTCTGATAACCTAAATCACTTTAGACAAAGTTTTGCATCAATTCGTATCATTACTCAATGTGTGTGCTTCGTATTGACGGAGACATTTGTATTCTTATTACGTGGCGCCCTAACCAGCACAAAAACACGACAAAATAGGACGCGAACATGACAGAAGAACATGTCGTGTGGTCGCCTTACTTTGTCGTCCGTTTGTGCCGCGGGAGTGTTACTTGCGCAAGTCGTTAGGGCATTTCCTGAAATCTTCAATCGGTAACAACGGTATTCTCTGCAACAATATAAAAAACCGACACGAAAAGACCGATAAAAGCTATCGAAAAAGGGGCAGGTGTAATTGTATATAAACGCATAACTATATATCATTCTCTTATTTAGTATAACCAGTAAATCCCCAGAAGAATGTCACGCACAGAATCATACCCACCGTGTCTTGGTAAAACCTAATTAAATTTGTTAGAGGAGATTGATAACAACGCGATAGACTGATTGATGATTAGTAGACTGATAGATCGCACGATGAAATATGTCTCCTAGTCCCCTAGGGAATGGCATTATTATGTGGTAAAAATGCCGTAAATAGTCGTCCAACAAATCATTAACAATGACATAGGTTTAAACACCAAAAATATCAAACTATGCTTACTCTTAAACCTCATGTTAGTATGTTACACCGGCACCATATAAAATGTGCACCTTCCATTAAATAGAAAACTTTTTTTGCTATTTAGAAACACACTGAAATGCATTGACATATATTTTGCGTTAAAAACAAAGACACATATCAAACAGGGAATGCCACGTACCAAAATCGCAGCCTCCCTAAAACGAAACCTACAGCACGCAGACGTGCACACCACAAACACACACACATACACGTGCACACACACACACACACAAAGCCTACACAAGAGGACAAAACGAACAAACAAAGGAACACAGTGGGGCACCGCCTTGGAACGGTCAGTGGCAAAAACACCACTGGGGAGCTTAAACCTGTTTATGGTGCAACATTTTAATGAACATTTCGTCCCCTTAATGCAAAAAGGTACCATGAGCATATGAATAAAGAAGGCCCTTGGTACCTTTTTGCTTTAAGGGGGCGATTTGTATGAAAGTATTCAGACAAACGCTCTCGGAATTATTAAACTAGATCCTACAAGTTAAAGTTATGTCTCTATCTTGTAGCAAATCGGAATTTTCGCAAAAAAACTATCATCTGTTGCATAGTAGTAGAGAGTCCGCTTTTAGGACGGGAGGTCGCTGGTTCGATTCCTAGCTGTGTCATGCCAAAATGGTGCTAGATATTCCTCGTTTTGCGTCGGCATTAAAATGATAGTTTTAGGACTGTAAAGCCCGATGTCAGTATAAACATTAACACAAAATAGAAATTTTTTAAAGAAAATACTGTTACTGAACAGGATAAGAAGAAAATAATGTTTGCATGACAATTAAAAATATGTCATAGCTGACTAGAAAAGTGGAGACAAAATGCACGCTGACCGACAAGTAAAAATAACACAGAAGGCTTAAAACAATGGACTTCAGCTGGATTTAGCAAGTGGTTTTTGACGGCAACCTTGAAGGTGAAGAGTTATGAAGATTATGATGTTGTTGTTTACATAACATTAACTCAGAAGCTTGATCTGAGATATTGTATTTGACCCGAATGGATTTTGCCTTTCTTTTTATGCCCCCACCTATTTATTCTTTTATCTTAACGTAAAAAGAATTATATGAAATAAGGCAATGCCTCAATCGGGAATCGTTACAGGCCATCAGCCTGACCAGACATGAGTTTGTATCAATTTAAAGGTAGATTTTGGAATAAAAAATCAATACTGCACATATTTGTACTGATGTGCAAGACGTTTAGGTTCGGACAAGTTATGTGGACGCTTATTACGCATAAGAAAAAGCGTATTCTTCCAAAAAATCCGAAGTCAGACGCTCTGTGCACGTGCCGGTAGACCACAAGTTTTAATTCGATATATATCGCATGTTACCGTAGAGGGATCGATCCCGATTTTCGCGACGAAAATCGGTAAAATCGATTCCATATTATCTCCTCTGAAACAACGAACTATTTATTTTCCAGGTCGTGACTGTCAAATAGTCAGAGAAAGTAGTCCAGGAAGTGGCATGTAACAGAAATGGATTTCATCTTGAAAGAAAGATTAATAATTTCTGTCATGTGTTTACGAATCGGATAGAAATATCCGTCCCGAGGGCACCTGCGCATTGGGTGGTAATGAGGCTTGCCGAATTACCGCCCATGCGCAGGTGGCCGAGGGACGGATATTTCCATCCGATTCGTAAACACATGACTGATATTTTTTCTTGCATATCGTCTACATTTTAGTCTGGCGGATTATTTTTCTTGCATAACATATTTTACAAATAACAGGTAGAAATATTATCTTTGTAGCACTCTTTCTTATAGAAGAGCGCGGGAAATTAACGTCCGTAAGCAGAAGTGTTTTGCGTTACGCACTAACGTATTTTGAATCGAGAAATATACTATAAGGAACGGAGAGAAACTATCAAGGTACCTGCTTTTTTCGTATTTTTACATAATATATTATCAGTGCATGAACCACCAGTTGTCATTAACAGCAGAGAGTCATCTGGAATGGGGGTTGCCAGATGGGTTTTGCCGGCATAGGTAAAATCACCGGAAATGCCAGTCCGGTGTGCAAGAATTTTATTTCTGTCAGTTCATTTCTACAGTACAGGCTTTTAAGTAATATTTATAGGTACAAGAGATAACATGACACATGGAATAGGCTTCATAAAATAAACACACGGCCAAAAAGCTTTCATATACTTTACAAATAATTCTCTTTCCATTACTATTTACATTAGACTATTCAGATAATAGAATGGCACATTTATACTAATGGATTGCGGGAGTGTTAAGCCAATAAAGACTTTCTAATTCCACAAAAAGTACATTTAGAAAAGTACATTTTTGAATATTTTGTATCGTATTAAGTTAAGACAATTTACTAATTACATGTCTAGGACTTTTAAATCCTATTATCTAATGAAGGGCGAACTTTTATGTTGTTCAACTGAACGTTGTTACCAAGTCAGTATCGGATGCGTTCTTTTGTGAAATATGTTTACTTGATGAATATCGGTTATATTTTGTCAGGAAGGTCTTAAGAAAGAGATGTAAATCACAGTGACCTAAGTTTGACGAATATAGATTTTTAGAAGTTTTTTTGCAACATTTCACCCTGTGGGCGTTTTGCTCTCTGGTCAAATTTCAAGTGTTCAGTCAGATTTCAGTAACACTTGAAAATGCCCATTTATGTAGCTATTTGGGAAATTATATTCATCTAGTTATCTGCTACAATCGCTGCTACATCAGCAATGTTACTAGAAAATACTGACGTTTCACGGCTTCCTACTCGAGGTTAGTCTTGAACTCTAGATTCTCCCTTATTAAACTCCCATAACCACCTATAAACACTGGTTTTAAATGAGGACGAATCACCGTAAAAAGCTTTGAATTATTGAAGAATTTGCTTGGGAACAACGCATCTTTATGTAGGATCTATTTTTCATCCTGCCTGGAACCTTCATACTTACGATACAATATCACCAGTGTATACGAGTGTGGTGTGTTTGACGGCTTGTAACTCAGATTGTGTCGAAATATCCATTGTATTTGGCTGTTGAAACCCCCTAGAAGACCATGAAAAAACCGTGCTTATATCGATAATAGTTTCTATGGAAGCGCATAAGTCTCAAAATTTTCTGAATTCCCCTCATATATGACATCAACAATTTGATAGTAAAATTAGTTTGCTCCATCAGGGTTAGGCAGATAAAATAACATTCCAGCAGATCAAATAATCTGCAAATCTTGTAATGTACTGCGACATAGTGGAGGTATATGACAAGCATGTACATTGCTTTTATGATATGCTAGTATTTATTTACAAGAACATTCTGTAAACACAAGCATTATATTTGCTAGCTCTAGAGTGATCTATGTTCTCGTACTCACTAATTACATACATATCTTTCTACTTAAATACACATCTAACCAAACAATGCACGCCTAATTCAAAGACATTACATGTAAATGTTTTACAATACATTTTTGTTTTAAATTCATCTAAATAGATTCATGTAATAGTTCAACCAGAGAGACAACTTGATATCTGCCTTTTGGCCTGTTTCTTCGGACCCTTAAGGGTGTTTTGTTTTTCATGAACTTTGAATCAGACCGAATTTTTTGTGTTTAGTCCTTTGAATCGGCCCGGTTGTTTATGTATTTAATCATGCAAGCTCTATTCCAAAAAACATGAGTCTGTTGTCTGCAGTGGTAGTGAATGTAGACTATACGCCAAACTTGTTAATAGCAACATGAATGCAAAGGTACAAGTATAGCATAGAGGTAACTTACAATAGACATACATAAACGTTTATATTATCGTTTATTATTATCATATTTGCACATACATGTACATTTTTGTAATGGTTGTATTTTACATCATAAATTCAAATACTATATCTTTCATATTTCAATTAAAAGATACAAAACTCTT
Source organism: Mercenaria mercenaria (assembly GCF_021730395.1). Lineage (NCBI taxonomy): Eukaryota > Metazoa > Mollusca > Bivalvia > Venerida > Veneridae > Mercenaria > Mercenaria mercenaria. The sequence goes on from NC_069362.1 coordinate 33,168,236, forward strand.
TATCCTCGGGTAACAAAGTACAATGTTTCAATCAGAACTTACAGTCAGTTGGATCTAGTAATGCCTTTAAACCAGCTGTCAATGATAAACTTTAAAAAAAAAATCAGAAAGATAGAGAGAAAAAGAGAGAGTGTTTAGTTACTTTATCATTCATTACAAAATATAACTCTGTCATTTTGATGTTTTTAAAATGCGGCATTGCTTTGTAACAGCCTCAAGATTATGTTATGAAACACAGTGTTAAACAAAAATACCATTATATTTCAGTTTCTATGGTGACAGACAATATAGCATATTAGACGCGATAGAACTCCCGTTCGGGAAACTGTGTGATTTATGAGCTCCCGATTCATATATAGAAACACTTTGTGGACTGACTACTCACCTCTTAAACACTTGAACGTCTGGACAAAACATATAATAAATCTAAATAACAGGGACAGTGTCTTGTACGCTGAGTGGCAACTCTTGTAACGGACGGTGGTACTATACATTTAAGCTTATGTAATTTATTTAGTCCATGCGGTCGCAACAACATGTAGCAGTCATCAAGTGTCTTCCATACTTTGAAGCAGTGTTGTTATACTTTCTGGTTCTTTGAAATCATGGAGAGCCATTGCAAAGGGGCACAAGGGGTGTTGCACGCAATCGAATTTGCTGATATTTTACTTAGTTCAACGCGTCTATAGGGTCTTTTTACAAAATTCATCGGCGATGTATGAACTTTTTCTGTCGATTACCGTTAAATCCAACTCAATTATTTTTATTCAGACGCTCTGGAGACAAAATGCCAAACATGTCCATAAAATCGAAATATGTCACCATTAAGCATTTGCGTTGATGTTATTAATTTCAGAAAACCATTGAAATGCATCGACAGATATTTTGCGTTAAGACGTCTTCAGCAAACAAATAAGTTAAGGTATTCAAACAAAATGCTCTTAAAATGATTGAACTAGGATCTAAACGAGAATTTGAATGTTATTGTTATCTCTAGCCAGCAGCAAGTAAATTCCACACATAAAATAGAAAAAGTGGAAAACCACAGGTCGCCCAACACAACATAAACGAAAATGTTACAGGCTCGGTTTGATTGAGCCTGTTCATGGACGGTAGTGGAAATGCAAGCTACTGTCCACGCCCTCTAGTCCCGGGTTGAGCAGAACTCAACATTTGCACATGTTGATTTCGGGTTTACGGCACACCAAGATATTACTGGTCAAAATATGCAAACTAATTGCTTCACGTCTCATTCACATCTAGATAAGAATATGAGGTATGCAAGAAAAACTAGAATAAACAAGAAAAGTTTTCATACATTTTATGTTCAAAATTTGAAAACGACATATTCGTATTCGCATCAGCAGTTCTGACAAAAAAACACGAAATTCCATGCCCACAAAATTAAAGGATTTCAAAGTAATCTGGTAAAAATACACGATATCCATGTTTATGTAACATTTGATAAAGGGTAACACTGCTCAAACGCTGACAAATCTGTCTTTTTATAGATTTTATTAATAATGTTCAAGCTTCTGAAAAATTAGGCTAAAACAACCATATGATGTTGCACAGCTCAAATTCATATGCCACTTTCTTACCTTGAAACAAATAAAAGTCACACGTTTGTCATTGTGCTAATATATGCACATGTGTCTCCAGACTAATTTCCTGTAATCCATTATATTATTCATGGGGATTTGCCAAAGCTATTATCTGGTAATGGTTTAAAGAAAGAAGTCGCATATTTCAATTGAATTACTTCTGTTTGTCAATAGCTGTAAATCAGCTAACTACAGCAGTGAAATTTGTGCTCCTAATCCTGATACCTAACTGATTAAATTTGTATGAACATTATTCGAAAGAAGACAAATCGTTAAGAGTTATGCGGAAAGGAGACAAACTGATTGATAAACATGTCATGAAATAACGGATCGAACAGTATGTCACTCTTTCACGTCGAGATAGACATGATAAATTAACAAGAATGTAATTGCCTGCATTATTAAAGACTGCAACAATGTGGGAAGTAGTCAAACAATAAATACTGAATAACAAATAATAAACATGTCTTTCTTTAGGCTGATTGTCTTCAAACATACACGGTGTGTTGTTAATAAAAGTATGGAAAAATACTTTTAATATGCTTAAACATATATGCTACAAATAGTTTAATGAGACTAATTAACTGATACAATTTTCTTTGTTTTAAATTCTTTACAACTGGTTTTAATTACCTATTTTTGGCAACTGTATACAACGTTATCTTAAGTAACTTTAATCATATGTGAGATAAATATGTCTCTTTGTTATTTAATTTTAATTTTCTATACCGTTCTTTTAAAATTTAACTGTAGTTATAAATAAAAGGTATATTTGGTAAACTTAGCTATACTGGGTGATTACATGTTTACTTTTATGCTTTACATAAAATCAGTTTTATTTGTTTGTTTGTTTTGTGTTTACAGTATTTAATAGCAGCCGACTTCTCCACATTAATCAGAGGTGGAGGACGAATAATTTCAGACACAATGCCTTTTATAAAATCGTCACGGAGAACAGATGCCTCAAAATCTTAGATACAGCAAGAAAAGTATCGCATTAATATAAGACACATTGCGCTCACCATGTAAAATGGTAAACTGGTCACTCAAAGAAACAATAAGAATCGATTAAATCGCATTTTCACCCGAACAGAGTTAGTTTCCGGATCCATAGAATCGTATTAAAATTTTAGCCCTACTTAAAGGTAAAGTGCAAGTGCAGCTAATCGACCAAAATTATTTTGCTTATTTACTAGGTCTACCAACAACTAGAGCTACCACAAAAGACGGTTATTACACCAGATACCGCTTTGTTAAAGGGACAGTAAAATGACATTGGCCGTTAAATGTGACCTTGACCTTGCACCTAGTGATCTAGGTAATTGTATTGATGAGGTTCACATTTGATGCTACCAGTGGTTAAGAAGATAAAGGGAAGACATAGATTTTAGGTATTTTATTTTTGACTTTTAATTGTGGCCTTAAACTTAGTGACCAAGGTGATATGCTCAGCGCGTAGTATTTGACGTAATATACTGATGCTTATTTTATGAAACTCCTTCCGGTTGTTAAAAAGATATAAAGCGGACATAGTTTAAGCTATTTTACCATTGATATTGATAATGTGACCTTGACCTTGGACCTATTGACCTGGATTATGCGCTCTGCACGTCGTCTTTATGAGGTTAACAAATAATACTAGTTTTACACAAATCCTCCCATTTATTAAGGAAAAATTGAGCGGAATGGAACGGGCACGAAGTTAAGATATTGACATTTGACTTCCGAGTGTGACCTTGGTCTTGCATCTAGTGACCTGGGTTATACGCTGATACGTCTTCTTGATGAGGTTTAACAATTAATACTTGTGTTTTGAAAATCTTTCTAGCGGTGAAGGAGATATGAAGCAGACATAACGTACGGGCGGAGTAACGGACGGGCATGCATTATTTCAATTGAGCCTCCATATACTTAGTATCTGTGGGAATAATAAGTTTCATATACCAAAATGTTTGTCAGGGCCTGTAGCTTCTGGAATTGATATTCATTTGGTTCACCAAGCTGAGAAATCTAAGAAGGCGTCCAACATTTTCGTCTAGTCAAAGTATTTATTGAATTTTCATATATGTTTTTATTACTTTCCAATTGCATACTTCGCCTGTTATATTCTTTAAGTTTCTTCATTTCTTCTGGCAAGAGACGTCATATGCACACCAGATATATTATATTCCATATCTAGTTAGTAATTTTCATATGAATTCTAATTATAAAACAAACCATGGATATTATGTTGGAATAAAATATTATGAAAATAACCATGATGATTAAGTGTCCTCTTGATTATTTTAAGAAGGTTCATCAAAAAATTCTTAAGTCGCCGGGTTATGTCATAAGGTTTCTCGTAGGCGGATGTTTGCTCATGAATAAATACGGATTCCATAAAAATACACTTTTTGTACTAATTAGTTTCATTTTTAGGAGTTTTGTTCCGATTCCTTAATGAATGTGATGTCAATAGAATAATTGATTAAAGAGTGATACCAATCCTACCATTTACTATAAAATAACAGTTAACTTCGTCTTTAGAAAAACATTTTATGAATGTTCTGCCGTTAAAAAATATTTTCATTTCCAGTGTACTTCATTTTTGATAAAATGAACGCAAAAAAAGCACCTTACATTGACATAGAAATACATTTTTCTGTTTAAAATGGAATGGTAAAAATATTTGTATACAACTATGCTCATGTACAATTTATAAATCTCTCAAATATAACTTTAGGAAAAACATAGTAATATAAAAAAAAATGCTAGCAATGGAATGTAGTGTAATAGTGTGATCTCGAAGTATATTCTATACACGACACATTTGGAGGACATTGATATTTTCAAGAAGTATCGACTGACTGAGGCTTAATGAATACTTGAGCTTTGAAAATTCAAATTCCAAACGCTTTAGAACAAATCAGCAATAGTTTCATCTCTATAACACAAATTGATTCTAGTGCAAATTTATTGTATCAATTGTTAAAATGAAATACAATTACGCTTGCAGCATTTTTGTTTGTTTTCCATGTGCTTTGCTTATAGTGAACAATGAAACTGCCTGTCATTTGGTCGTTTCAACTTGACATGATTTTGCCACTGACCGTTGCAAGGCGGTGCCCCACTGTTTTCTTTTATTTGTTTGTTTTGTCCTTGTGTGTTTGCTGTGTGCGTGTGTGTTGGTCGTGTGCGCGTCCGCGTGCTGGGTTTGCGTTTGGGGAGGCTGCGTTTTTAGAACGTGGCTTTCCCTGTTGGATATTCATCCTTGTCTTTTCCTTGAAGCGCCCTTCTGATTTTATGGTGAATCACATATTACTTCACTTAGTTTATTAAAATTACTGAAGGTAATGCTTATTTGTTCCGCATTTCGTAACACAACGGAAAATAATTTGCAACTGAACCTGTGTGGACTGTCCCAGCTAGATTAAATATTTCGTCATTAACCATTAATTATTAACATTGGTGCTATCAATTTAAAAATTAAATGGTATGCAGAGATTTATAACCAGATACGTTACGGTGTTCATTCGAACGCACATAAATGATTTAGCATGGTTCTGCATGAAGGTTTGAAAGCCGTCTTTTACTGGGATTCCAAATGCGAATTCCACTCCTGAATAATGTCTGAAGCCATTGTGAATCATCCCCATATGAAGTAAAGACAGTAAATATAAAGGTTTTGAGAAAATATGATATTAAAACACTATCATAGCAAAGTAGACACCATTTTGATATATTGTTGTTTCTTGGTTTGATATTAACTTGACTGACAACAGTTCTTAAAATAGAAAAAGTGGAACTCCACAGGTCGCTCAACACGACAAAAAACGAAGTTAAGTAATGAAATGGCTAATCAGGCTTACTTCTTCCTTCTATGGTACCAAGTTTCTGCAAATTACCTACGCCTATGAATCAGATATTTAAGACGAAAAATATTAGACGTCATGCCGTTTTTATAAGTAGAAACGAAAACATGTATCAACCTGGAAAAATAAATTGCGGCAAAATGTTTTATTGTCTTTTGTTCTCCCTCAATAGCTACCCGAGTGGGATCGCAACAATATAAGGGTATGTGCCCAGTAGATTGCGCATTTTGATATTTTTGAAGGAATGAATGACATGACTAAAATGACAATCAGGAAATTATTGTGGTTATTTAGTTTCAGGGGAAATGATTTTGGCGATTAGAATACGGATGCAGGTACTACACAGCTGAAACAAGTATTCTCTTTCAAAGATTTTTATATTTGTTTCTCAAAACGTCATCCAATGTTTACAAGCATTACAGAATTAGTAATCAGCCTGTATAGGTAATCAAAAACTATTTGCTATTAAATTACAAGACAAATGTACCTCATTTGATAAAGCGAGCCATTTTTCCCTAATCGATTTTAAATGAAATAAACGAAAAAAGTTAGTTCAACTGATGAATGTGCCGCAGACAATTGAAAACGAAATGCACTTTAACCGTACTTGTAGCCATTGTGACTAAAGTCATGGTGTGAAAATGCCTGAACTCCCACCAAACAAATGATATATAAGCATAATTACGTCGGCGTAATCAGAATAAATGTCACCACATGGAGGAAATGAGTCACTTGTCACTTGAAAAGAAAGTAATTCGAAACTGTTCATGACAGAACGATCATTTGAAAGCGTAGAACAAAGCCTATCGAAACAATGACAACTCCATTTGAATAAATCTGTTATAGAGAGATAATGAAATGAGCAACACCCCCAACCCCTGCCCTGGTTTACATTTATACTAAATGGACTCTATGGGCCCCAAACGAATATTATAAAGCACTATTAAGCAACTTTTATTGACATGGGTTAACAAAGATTCTAGAGAATATTCCAACAACTTATTAAATGTCAGCCGGCGTGATCGGTGTTACCGTGTAATCAATCAAATTGTAAACATTCGTTTTTGAATAGACGTATACAAGATGTTTATGTGCAGCCTCTCGTGATTGGTTCTCGCTGAATTGTAAGGAAATTCATAATAACTGTCCAAACTGATAGATATTATTTTTTATTTATACTATGGTTTACAAATCTTACACACTAATTGTTAAGAGACGTTAATCACTTCTTTTGATTTGTTTTAATAATGCCATGAACTATATGTGTTACATTACTGCGTTGTACCTCAGCACAATACAAGGTTTTGAGTTAGCGGAGAGGTAGTAGGGAATAATATCCCACTGTCAAATTTGATTGTTCATAATCCACATACTTTACTACACGTAACGTACATTCAATTTCGTGGAAGCTAGATTAACAATTAAGCTGAAAAAAGAATATATTATATTATTTGAAAAATCGTTTCCTTTTCATGCGTTTTTGTTTACACGTTTTCATAGAACTTGATCTATCCTGGATAATTTCGCAGAAAAAAGATTGTGAGAATAACCAATTGATGTAGTTTGGAACTATTCACTAAATTTGAAATAGAAAATATAGCTGCATATGTCATATTTAGCATTGTACGACTTCGAACCAAATGCACGGCTTAAAAGTTGAATTAGCTTTAGTGATACCTCTCAAATAGAACAGAAACATGTTGTAATTTCCTTATTACGGGACAGTTTATTAGACCTGTTTTAAATGCTACGTTTTCAATTAACTTCCATTTAATATGAAAATAATACAAATTAATTTAGAATTAAAATAATTTCATTTATTTTTTCTCAATATTGTCGTCTGCGTTTCAGTCGTCTGCTTCGCCTATTCATTACTATTATATAGGTTTAGATATACTTATATAGGTTTAGATATACCTGAACGATCACGGCTGGTTCCTACTGAAAGTATTGGTACACTACCTACAGTGTATATAAAAACAGGAAAAAACGCGTTCTCCTTCACTTTTTGCTAGCTACACATTAACATTGACGTACGAATTTTTGCGATTATCAGAGGATTATTTTTGCTGGAGCGAAACAAAAAAGGCCACGTGGGCGTCGTAGGCGGGAAGCTACACCTCCAAGGGTGCTTAGGAATACTTTTAAAGGTTCTCTAGGTTTTTGGAATTTTGTATAAAATCAAAATTGACGGCGGCAAAATTAATACATTATCTTGACGATTTTCTTGGCGGGGATAGAAATTTGGAGTCATGCAGTTAGGCTCTTAGTATATTTGAAAACACCATGTCAGATCTAGGCGTTCCGCTGACGACCGAAAAGACCGAAGGACCCACGGAAGTCTTAGTGTTTTTAGGTCTTGAACTAGATTCTAATAAAATGGTCGTACGAATTCCCGCCTCGAAATTAACGGAAGTTGTTCAGAAAATCAAAGAATTATTGGCCTGTCCGAAATCGACACTTAAAAAAGTCCAGTCTTTGATTGGATCATTGAATTTTTGCTGCAGGGTGATAGTAGTAGGACGCCCTTTTCTCGCCGCTTGATAAATTCAACCTGCGGCCTTACAAAACCATATCATCACATTAGAGTTAAAAAAGAAATAAGATTAGATAGTCAATATGGTTGTTATTTTAAAATAACTACAATGGCGTTTCAGTCTTCCATGACCGATATTGGGTCACAAATGAGGATGTACAACTGTTCACGGACAGTGCAGGGGCAGAAGATTTGGGCTTCGGTATATATTTTCAGGGTCACTGGTCTCAAGCGAAATGGCCCGAGTCATGGCATGCAAGGGGGTTTACTTCAGATATTACACTGTTATAACTATTCCCAATTCTTGTAGCAGTTTTTATTTGGGGTTCAGAGCTGGTTAATAAGAAAATCAAATTCCACTGTGACAATATGGCGGTTGTCAGTATACTTGATAAGCTTTCATCTAAGTCCGAATTAGTCATGCGCCTGATCAGACTTTTAACTTTACAACATCCTTATTAAAGCTGCACATCTTCCAGGCCGATGTAATGATATCTGTGATTCATTATCTCGATTTCAGACAACCAGATTCAGAAAATTAGCCCCAAATGCGGACTTGGAACCCCATCCGGTTCCGGAATTCCTATGGAATGTCTTCGATCTAGAGCTCGAACATCTATAAATAGATTATATTGTAACTTATTTATTACTGGCCGCAGGGAAAAATCGAGACCAGTTTTCTGTGGTACAACATGCATGTTACATCCATTTTCTAGGAGCATTTTGACCTATCTCTACCTGGTAAAGAGTTTCTTGCGGACTTACATTATATAGATTTTTTTAAGGATTAATTTCCCTTTGTTGTTACTATAAATAACTTATGACACCTTTTTTGATAATCGGCCAAAAAATGCCATATGGAAACAATTATAGGTTTTTATATATATACATTTTAATCCGAGTGTTTTGTTATAACATATTGTATATATTGTACAAAATTGTTTATACATCACTGCCAGATATCAGTTCATTATGTTATACTGCAATAGAGCAAATTAGGTGCCTTCCAGTAAGGGACTTTTTATTGCATGGCAATACTTCATTCACTTGTTTTCAATGGAAAAAAACGTATAATTTAGATCTACAAACAAAATCTAAGTTAAGATTTTCAAAATATTTTGCAGCTTTAATGACACACAAAAATGCTTCAAATTGAAAAGAAGAAAAATTGGGGTCATTGTGCATCTAAGAGATTTATTGTTTTTAAAAAACTGTTAAAAACAGATGAATTTTGATATTTTTGTTCTTTTTGTTTTAATTTATATTTTCTAAATAATATAAAGTGCTATCTTGAAAACTTTTATTTCAGTTATAGCTTATCATTATATGTATTAGTCAGGAAACTTGTCCTTGGTCAGCATTGGGCAGTCTTCTTTCATTTTCCCTAGACTTATTGCAAAGTCAGCTGCCAATCTAAGAAGTTCACCAGAAGAATAGCTATAACCTATTTCTGCCATATAGTTGATGTGTATGGTAAATGACTTCTCTTCTTCTTTAGAAAAAAAGAGTGACAGAACCAGGTTTAACTTGTAGGACACCCTCTACAGGTAGAGATTGCAAACCAAGAGTTCTTTCTCTGAGAGCACTCTCTGGAATACCAGACTTTGGCTGCTTTATAGACTGATAGTCCCTTGCTCTTTATATCTTGGTATACACATACAATGAGGCGGGTCTCATATTGCATTTTCTTTGTCTTCAATCTTGTTGAAAACTTTTAATATTATTGACTTCAACATATGGTGCAACAAATTAGGGGTGTTTGACCTATAATCAAATTTTTCACAGCGTGTTATTTTTACGAAACCGGAAATTCGACCGGCGTTCTAGGCAATCTTATGCTGATAATATTTGTGGTATACAATTTATGTAGTATAAATAATAGCAGGAACTTACAGGATTTTAGTATATGCAATGATATTTTAGTAAAATATAAAATTTTTAACTGTAGATAATTCATTGTGGAGCTTCAGGTATTTCGACAGGCCGGTGCGAACTCTTATGTTTACACAGATATGCAAATTTTGTGATGACGTCATTCACGCAAACGAGATTTCAGTAAATTCTGAATATACCGGTATTACCCTTCCACCGATAATAGAACCCTGCACTATTCACGTAGGTTGTCATTGTCATGGTAACACAACAACGCGTTATAATGATTAACACAGTTTTCTCTTTAGTGAATGTTATTTACGCTGGTTGTATATGTAGTTAAGTAAAAAAAGAAAGTTGAATATGCAACCAAAAACATTGCATCTGACGGACATAAAACTATTTTGTTGTAATACATTATCTTTAATCAGCCAGTTACATTTGTTTTCAGTGCACTTTTTTCCTTCTTATTTCACATGGTGTATACCCATATCGGATCCCTCTCTGTGGAAAATGAGAAAACGGATCCCTCTCTGTTCGCGCACGGATCCAATCAGTGAGCTCGAAAAATCAAATTTTTCGTCCTAAACACATTTTTGTGCATAAAAAACATATGGCCCACAGAATGACGTAGCTATATACCATTGCTTTTTAGCTCACCTGAGCAAGGTGAGTTTTTCTGATCGCTCGATTACCGGCGTCCGTCGTCTGTCTGTCGTCCGTCAACATTTAGCTTGTGTATGCGATAGAGGCTGTATTTTTTAAATGAACTTCATGAAATTTGGTCAGAATGATTACCTTGATGAAATCTAGGCTGAGTTCGAAAATGGGTCATCTGGGGTCAAAAACTAGGTCACTAGGTCAAATCAAGGAAAAGCTTTGTGTATGCGATAGAGGCTGTATTTTTCAATTGATCTTCATGAATTTTTGTCAGAATGATTACCTTGATAAAATCTAGGCCGATTTCGAAAATGGGTCATCTGGGGTAAAAAACTAGGTCATTAGGTCAGATCAAGGAAAAACCTTGTGTATGCGATAGAGGCTGTATTTTTCAATTGATCTTCATGAATTTTGGTCAGAATAATTACCTTGAAAAAATCTAGGCCGAGTTCAAAAATGGGTCATCTGGGGTAAAAAACTAGGTCATTAGGTCAGATCAAGGAAAAACCTTGTGTATGCGATAGAGGCTGTATTTTCCAATTAATCTTCATGAATTTTGGTCAGAATAATTACCTTGATGAAATCTAAAAAACATATGGCCCACGGAATGACGTAGCTATATACCATTGCTTTTTAGCTCACCTGAGCAATGCTCAGGTGAGTTTTTCTGATCGCTCGATGTCCGGCGTCCGTCGTCTGTCTGTCGTCCGTCAACATTTAGCTTGTGTATGCGATAGAGGCTGTATTTTTCAACTGATCTTCATGAAATTTGGTCAGAATGATGACCTTGATGAATTCTAGGCCGAGCTTGAAAATGGGTCATCTGGAATCAAAAACTAGGTCACTATGTCAAATAAAAAAAAACTTTTGTATGCAATAGAGGCTGTATTTTTCATGTATTTCTTCATGAATTTTAGTCAGAATGATAACATTGATAAAATCAAGGCCCAGTTTGAAAATGGGTCATCTGGGGTCAAAAACTAGGTCACTAGGTCAAATCAAAGGAAAACCTTGTGTATGCGGTAGAGGCTGTTTTTTTCAACTGATCTTCATGAAATTAAGCCAGAATGATAACCTAAATAAAATTTAGGCCGAATTTGAAAATGGGTCATCTGGGGTCAAAAAATAGGTCACTAGGTCAAATAAAAAAATACTTGTTTAAACTTAAGATTTTTGCTCAAATTTTAATAATGATAATTGGTCAGAATATTTTTTTCTATGAAATCACTAGGTCAAACATGTTTAACGTAAACAGCTGTAGTTAGTAACTCGAAATTTCGACTTAATAACTCGAAAGTTCGAGATAAGTAACTCGAAATTTCGACTTAGTAACTCGAAATTTCAACTTTATAACTCGAAATTTCGAGTTAATAAATGACATACAGCTGGCACTAATGCTCTTCCGTAGGTATCAGTAAATTTGATAATGAAATTTAAATATGAATGTTATGTGAAATTGCGGTTTTATTTTCAATGTAAAAGCTTATTAAGGGAAGTTAAAACACCATGACCTATACCCTCAGAAACAGATGCTGTTTTCAATAAGAGTACCATCTCAAAATTCTAACATTGAAGTTTAGGGTGCCGGTGCCGATAGAAAATTTTGTCGAAGAGGGTTCCCGTGCCGGGTGCAGAGTGTCAAAAGGGATCAAAGTGAGGCAAAATTGCATCGACTAAAAGGGATCCTGTGCATCAACAAAATCGAAAGTATGGCGTTTTTTAAGGAAATATGATGAAAATATCCACATATTGTGTATTTACAAATAAGATGGGATCAAGGGCTTCACATCTAAGGTACTAGATATTTGCTATATTCAAGGAAAGTCGTATGTAAGTTTCATAAACATAAACATAAAACGATGTTCATCCAAGCCAGTACCTCCGGCTATATTCGATCTTCGTTTGGACTTGTGTCAACTGATAAAACAAATGTAACAATAAAAAAAGCAATGGTATATAGCTACGCCATTCCGTGGGCCATATGTTTTTATGCACAAAAATGTGTTTAGGACGAAAAATTTGATTTTCCGAGCTCACTGACGTTGGAGTTCATTGTTTAGTACAGAGAGTGTCCTTTGCGCCAACAGAGAGGGATCCGTTTTCTCAATTTGTACAGAGAGGTGTCCGATATGGGTATACACCGTGTTTCAGTTTGCACAAATTTAATGACACCGTGCATTTATAGCACCTGTTGAAATAAAAAATAGACCGATGGATTTGAGATTTTTACAGACAAGCGTAATCTCTGTTACAGCATGTTTCATATAATATCTCTTACTAAATATCCCAGGAAGATTAAACTAGTATTTTGCAATATTGCAAGTATTTTGTCTTAAGTACTAAAACGGAAAAAGCCTCTTTTTCCAGCTTAAGATTTTATTAAGAGCTGTGAAAAGATCCTCTGGAAGCATAGAATGCAACCAAGAAGAATAATAGCAGACTCGGTTTGACTGAGTCTGTTCATGAGAGGTAATGGAAAGTGCAACACCCCTCACAACCCCAGCACCGGCTTAAGCGGATCTCTATTATATATATGCTGAATGGACTCCGTAGTCCCAAAGGACCTGAAAATATTACAACAATGAATCCAAGTACGGAGAGACTTTTTACAGCCATCACACGGCACTTAAAGATTGCTGTTATGATAGTTAATAAAATCTGTGAAAAGATCCTTTGGAAGCATAGAATGCTACCAAGAAGAATAATAGCAGACTCAGTTTGATTGAGTCTGTTCGTGAGAAGTAATGAAATGTGCAACATCTCTCACGAATAAAGTTTAAGAGCTGGTTTAAGCTCTTTCTCAATGATCTGACAATACTCGGCTGTAATTGTTTTCCCTGTAGGAACAATATGAAAGCGAGAAAGTCCATAAGCCCCCATGGCTCCCCATACCCTAACTTTTGCGCTGTTCTTTGCACTAATGACGCCAGGTACCTCATCTCCATGGGACCCTCACACTATATCATTCTTATGATTGGGGTGATGAAACAGATAACTAGAGATGCTTTTGAGAAAAGCGCATGTCTCCCAAAACAGCCTAATTATCTTGCGCATGCGCTTTCGTGCACCCAAAACGTACCCTATACTACTAATTTCGCATGCGCTTTCGTGCAGGCAAAACGCACCCTGTATTACTAATTAGTAGTATATGGTATGTTTTGCCTGTATGAAAGCGCATGCGAAATGAGGATTTTTCGGTAATTCAAGGGCCATAATTCCAAAGTGCCTGAGCCGATTTAGCTAGTTATCGAACTTGGCCGTGGTCTTATGGTCAGACACATTTTGTTCAAGTTTGGTGAAGATCGGGTGAGAAATGTTCGATTTAGAGTGCGGACAAGCTTTGTGACAGACAGACAGACAGACACACACACAGACAGGAGTAAATCAATATGTCTCCCACACCACCGTGTGGTGGAAGACATAATTAGTGCTCTCAACCGAAAATATATAGTTCTCCCAACCGTCTGGTTGTAGGTGTTGATATTTCTTTGCAAACGCTAAGTTTACGATCTATTCCAGAGCCCTAAAAACCGGAACGAACTTATTGCACGCCCTTTAGATATTTGATAACCTCCATGATCCCGAAGGACAAGATAATATAACAACACTGAATCAGACAGCTTGAGATCCAAATTAGTTAAACTAGACTATCAAATATTCAAGCATTTATTTGCTTAAGGTTCTAAGTGTATTTGGATTTAATCAGATTCTACATTGTAGCAAGAAATTGATTCGAACGTCGTTCTTATTAAATGCACTCGGCAAACAAAGTACAAATCACGTTATATCGGCGAAGCAATTTTCTACTTTATTGCTAAGATGTCCGAAATTTCAGACAGCTTGAGTGCAAAAGAATGTAAACTCTGTCTTTACTTTTCCACAAAAATGGCAAGAGATGTATTAACAGTTGGATTAAAACACACACTTAATTGAAGACATATGTTAGAAATGCAAGGCTATTTAGGTTTTTTTCCCTACGAATAGATGTTATTGGTTATAACTGACTGCTTTTCCTGTTGGACTTTTATCCTTGTTCTTAGTATATAAAATGGGGCCTCCATGGCCAAATGGTTATGGTCGCTGTCTTCGAATCACTGGTCCCTCACCGATGTGGGTTCGAGACTTACTCGAGGTATTGAATTCTTCATATGATGAAGCCATCCAGCTGGCTTATGGAAGGTCAGTGATTTTTGCATGGATGGTCTTCCTGCACCACAAAAGCTAGAAAGTCGTCATATATTTGTGTCAGTGCGACGTTAAATCCAACAAAAACAAAACAAAGTATATAAAATTATGTTTGTGTAATCTAATCAAGAGTTATTACCCGGGGCTAGAGGGCGTGGACGATAGCATGCATTTCCACTACCACCCGGGACACTTAAAACAATGAAATGAGATGATGAATATAACAACATTCTACATAGGTTGTTACAAATATGTGATATATTTTTATCTCCTTTTTGCAATTTCTCATCGGACTCTGTATCGCATTTTTATTTTGTTTAAACATACACAAAGTGCTTTTAGCTAAAAAGCCGATTCTTTTAAGTCGTAACATTTAGTGAATGATATTGAAGTATTTTTAGTTTTGATGCAATTAAACTTTCTGACAGAGCCTCGAAACGGCTTATAAAATATCTGTTAAATGTAAGCCATGAGTAAAGTGTGCAAGTTCTATTTCGGTGACCAAGTTTTAAACAAATATAGGTCATCTAGGTCATCTTTTGCTGAACATTGGGAAAAGAGCCTATTTTGTGTACTTTATTTTTTTTTTTCGCTGCTTTTATGTTGACTTCTGTTTTCTGGCTTCAGTTTAATGGTCAATTTAGAGTTGTTGCCTTGAATCTTCTTGGGATGGTGCAATCTCTACAGTTAGATAAATGATTAATTAAATGTATAAGAACATCCTTAGGAAGCACAGAATGGAACCATGAAAGCATTTTTCTTTCGGAAATTAACGTAACGCGATATTTTGGATATAGCCATGAAGGGCAAAAAACACATCAAAGATAATAAATAATTTTCTTGAAATTGAAAAGTTATATTAAGACTGCAATTATAGAAATGACATAACAAAACTGCTGTTGTATTGAAAATCTCTCAACTGTGATTGAATTTGTCTATTTATGTTTGGCAAAAGCTTTGCTATCAGACATGGTCATTTACAAATTTGATTTCGATTATTAATTTGTAATGCTGTCAATTTACACGTTTATGCAAATGGTGTTGGTTTTTCTTTCTGCGTAGCAAAATGCGATATCGTATTTGATATAAACGCAACGCAATTTCTACTGGTTTAGTTTTGACCCCGTATCTTTTAAAATTTCTGATAATGTCGGCACAGCTTACAAAATATTCACTATAAAGATATTTCACACCAAGTTTGCGAACTCTAAACTGACAAAAATTGAGCTGCATTAACAATAATCTTTTAAATCCTCTCCAAATATATCACTGTTTATCAATAAAATCTATAAGGTCCTTTGGAAGCATAAAACTCAACCAAGCAAAATACTGGCAGACTCATTTTGATTGAGTGTCCGTGAGAGACTCAAAACATACTACTAGTGTTATGAATAATGGATGAGTTTTATAGTGATCCTTCTTCAGTCATGTTAGTGTCTCCTTAATACTTCTGGGTGCGCACCATAAAACGATTTAAGCTTTGCCACTGACCGTTTCAAGGCGGTGTCACACACTGTTCCTTTATTTGTTCGTTTTGTCCTCGTGTATTTGCTTTGTATGTGCGTATGCTTGTAGTGTTCACATCTGCGTTTCGGGAGACTGCGATTTTAGGACATGGCATTCTCTGTTTGATATTTATCCTTGTTTTTTAACTCGCCTTAGCACAAAGTGCTCAAGGTGAGCTATTGTGGCCGGTCATTGTCCGGCGTCGTCCGTCGCGCGTCAACATTTGCCTTGTTAACACTCTAGAGGCCACTGTTGTGACTCAATCTTTCTGAAACTTGGCCAGAATAATTGTCTTGAAGATATCTGGATCAGCTTTAAAACTGGGTCCTCTGGGGTCAAAAACTAGGTCAGTAGGCCAGATCAAAGGAAAATCTTAACACTCTAAAGTCCAGAGGTTAAGTTTAAAACTCATGAGAGTTTGTCAGAATGTTTTTCTTGATGACCTCTAAATTAAATTTGAACCTGGGTTATGTGGGATCAAAAACTTGGTCACCCGGTCAAATCAAAGGAAAAGCTTGTTAACACTTTTAAGGCCACAGTTGTGAAGCAATCCTTATGAAACTTGGTCAAAATGTTTGTCTTGATGAAATCTAGGTTAAATTTGAAACTAGATCATGTTGGGTTAAAAGCTAGGTCAGTAGGCTAGATCAAAGGTAAATCTTGTTAACACTAGAGTCCACAGTTTAAGTTTGAAACTCATGATAAAACTAGGTCACCCTGTTAAATCAAATGAAAAGCTTGTTAACATGCTAGAGGCCACATTTATGACCATATCTTCATGAGACTTAGTCAGAATGTTTATCTTGATAATTTTAAGGTCAAGTTCGAATCTGAATTATATGGTGTCAAAACTAGGTCACTAGGTTAGATGAAAGGAAAAACATTTTAGACTCTAGAGATCACATTTTAAGATTGAAACTCATGAGAATTGGTCAGAATGTTTGCCTTGATAAAAATCTAAGTAACTTTGAATATGGGTCATCTTGGGTCAAAACCTTGCTCACCCGGTCAAATCAAGGAAAAACTGTGTGTTTGCTATAGGGGCTGCGTTGTTTACTGGATATTAGTTAAATTTGATCAGAATGATTTTCTTGATGAAATCTAGGTCAAGTTCGAATCTGTGTCATCTGGAGTCAAAGCTAGGTCACCTGGTCAAATCAAAGAAAAACCTTGTGTATGCAGTAGGGGCTGCGTTTTTCATTTGATGTGCATGAAACTTGGTCAGAATGTATGTCTCTGTAAAATCTCGAACCAGTTTTTATTTGGATCATGTGGGGTCAAAACCTAGGTCACCAGGTCAAATCAATACATCAAGACAAACATTCTGACCAAATTTCATGAAGATCCACTGCAAAATGCAGCCCTATTGCATACACAAGGTCGTTCTTTGATTTGACCAGGTGACCTAGTTTTTGACCCAACATAACCCATATTTGAACTTGACCTAAATTTCATCAAAACAAACATTTTCATCAAATTTTATGAACATCCTGCCTAAAATGTAACCCTCATTGCATTCACAAAAGTTTTCTTTGATTTTACTGGATGACCTAGTTCTTGATCTCAGATGACCCATATTCAAAACTGACCTAGATTTTATCCAGCCAAACACTGTGATCAACTTTCCTGAAGTTCCAGTGTAAAGTGCAGTCCCTATTGCAAACACAATGCTTTTTATTTTAGTTGACCGAGTGACCTAGTTTCTGATTCAAGATGACCCATATTTAAATTCGACCTAGATTTCACCCAGACATACATTCTGATCAAATTTCATGAAAATTCGATGTAAAACGCAGTCCCTATTGCATACACAAGGTTTTTCTTTGACGACCCAGTGACCTAGTTTTTTACCCTAGATAACCCATATTCAATCTTGACCTAGATTTTATGAAGGCAATCATACTGACCAAATTTCATGAAGATCAACTGAAAAATACAGCCTCTATCGCATATGCAAGGTTATCCTTTGATTTGACCGGGTGATCTAGTTTTTGACCCGTATTCAAATTTGACCTAGATTTTATCCAGACAAACATTGTGATCAAATTTCATGAAGATCTAGTGTAAAATGCAGTCCCTATTGCATACACAAGGTTTTCTTTGATTTGACTTAGCAAGCTATTTTTTGACCCCATATTCGAACTTGACCTAGATTCCATCAAGGCAACCATTCTGACTAAATTTCATGAAAATCAAGTGTAAAATGCAGTCTCTATCGCATACACAAGCTAAATGCCGACAGACGACAGACAGACAGACAGACGACGGACGCCTGACATCGAGCGATCATAATAACTCACCTGTGCATTGTTCAGATGAGATGAAAAGCTTGTTTACACTCTAGGGGCCATATTTTTTATTTTATCTTCATAAAACTTAGACAGAATGATTGTTGTTATAAGGTCTTGAATGATTCGAATCTGGGTTATGTGGGATCAAAAACTAGGTCACTAGGTCAAATCAAAAGAAAAGCATGTTTACACTCTAGAGGCCACATTTTTGCTCCAGTCTTCCGGAATCTTTGTCAGAATGTTTGCTTTTATGAAATCTTGAAAGAGGTATAATCTGGGTCATATGGGGTCAAAAACTATATCACTAGGTCAAATCAAGTAAAAGCTTGTTTACACTCCACTGTAGGGGTCATATGTTTTATTTCATCTTCATAAAACTTTGTCAGAATGTTTGTTGTCATGAAGTCTTGAATGATTTTCAATCTGGATCACGTGGGATCTTAAACTAGGTCAAATCAAAGGAAAAGTTTGTTTACACTCTTCTTTGCTCCAATCTGCCCGAAGCTGTGCCAGAATGTTTGCTTTCAAGACATCTTGGACGAGTTTTAATCTGGGTCATGTGGGGTCAAAAACTAGATCACTACGTCAAATAAAAGAAAATGCTTGTTTACATTTGAGGCAACATTTTTTGGTCCAATCTTAATGAAAAATTGATCAGAGTATATGTCTCCATGAAATCACTAGGTCAAACATGTTTACACTGTTATGGTGTGTTACTCAGGTGAGCGACTTAGGGCAATTTGGTCCTCTTGTTTGTTGGACTTTTTGCGTTTATTTTTCTTTAATTTGTTGAATTGAGTCGCACCGCTACGATTTAGGTCATATGGCGATTTTTACATGTGTTGAGAGTGGAGGGAGCCCCAAGGTGCAGCTGCGGGCAGTATTTCAGGCATGAGCTGGCACCTGGGTTGAGCCATCGACCTTCTGTAAGCTAGCAGGATAGTGTCCATACATAAAAAACAAAGATGTATATTCAACCTATAAAGGCACGTTCCAAACACTCAAAAAGAATTCTGTCAAAACAAAAGTTTCGAACTCACAACGACAGGGGCTAGAAACAAGGCATTACATTGACGTTGATAAGTAGAAAATATGTCGAAAATTTGTTAATGATAACAATTACCACAGCATATGAGCCGTGCCATGAGAAAACCAACACAGTGGGTTTGCGACCAGCATGGATCCAGACCAGCCTGCGCATCCGCGCAGTCTGGTCAGGCTCCATGCTGTTCGCTTTTAAAGCCTATTGGAATTGGAGAAACTGTTAGCGAACAGCATGGATCCTGACCAGACTGCGCGGATGCGCAGGCTGGTCTGGATCCATGCTGGTCGCACACCCACTATGTTGGTTTTCTCATGGCACGGCTCATATTTGCTCATACACCAGAATGTTGCTGTAGTATCCTGTTTTATAATGTTGATTTGTGTTTCAAGGCGCATCAACACAATACAATGTACAAGTTATATGGCGCAAACGTTCTTGGTTACACATTTCCTTTGCAAAATGTTAAACCCGAACACACACACGCGCGTTTCGCTCGAGAAATATCATTAACCCCGAAATGAAAAATTATTAAGTAGAGTATAAAAACTTATACTTAGTAGAAGAGATACAATAAAATCAAGTGGTAATCGCCCTATACGAGCACGAGCATCCAAGAGAAAGACTGTTGTTCCAATGCTGATCATACAGTGTGCAGTGTACCATCACAACAATGCCGCTAATGATATTTTATATATGTAACTACGAAACATCGGAAATTCAGTATTTTGTAATTTGCTTTTTAAATATTTCTAATTTATTACCAGTTACAAAGCTCAGAAGTAAAGCATACTGATTACATTTCTACAGGTCTTTTTCCGTGTGGGTCCGAAACTCAGCGACGTCTGTTTTCTTTTTAGTTTGCTTCAAAAATATTTAGATTCCTTTGCAAGTCATTTTATCTATGACACAACAAGAAAGAAATTTCCAAAGCCGATATGAGAAAATTTAGTATCAGATTAAAAATGCATATACAAGTATATAAGAATAAATATTGGTAATGAATAATGAGAAAATGTTTTATATATGTGAATACAAATTATACATGTAGCAGAAAAGAAAACGGATAGGAAGAACGAAAGAAAAATGATGAGAAATATGCATTACGATGCAAATTCATGTAGGACTCTTTAATCTCTTTAATGATATATTACAAGTATCTGCAATTTACTCGACTATTCTATTTTGCAATATACCAACAGAGTAGTTAAAATGATATTTACTTGTCCTATAACGTAGAGACCATACTAAGAGTTTTTCGCGTACTTTGATTTTTGTTATGGAATTTATGCGCGCATCACGTTAACAATGGACTTTATGTCTAGGAATTATCGGAATGAATGAATGGCATTCGATTTTAGTCATAATACTAACTGACGGCAAATGCTAATGCCATTTGTGATGCAGAGAAGTATTTAATTTGTAATCTATTGAAATCGTCTCGAAACTTGTTAAATTACTCCTGAAATCTGGGCAAAGCGAGCTGTCTTCGCCGTTTGCTCTCTGCTAAAAGGGCAACAATAAATGATTTGGTGTAAGGTATTTTTCACTGGTACTGCCAGTTACTAAATTCATACTCTAAAAACATGTCAAAGAAATTACTGTTTTTACCGATTGTAAATGTTGGAAAATTCTTTTTTTACACGACAATTGCTGTTAGCTAACAAAGTCAACATACCGAGAATCAGGAGTACTCCAAACATGTTGTCCTTAAATTGTTCCAGTTCAGTTAATGTAATCGGGTAGAGAAAAGGGGTGCATTTACCCTACCTAACTATAGACTCTGCTGTTAAGATAAAGATACATTTATCATTTTTTCTGACTCACTTTCTGTTTTGCAGTCAAAACCATGTCAATCAATATATGAGCCGCGCCATGAGAAAACCAACATAGTGGGTTTGCGACCAGCATGGATCCAGACCAGCCTGCGCATCCGCGCAGTCTGGTCAGGCTCCATGCTGTTCGCTTTTAAAGCCTATTGGAATTGGAGAAACTGTTAGCGAACAGCATGGATCCTGACCAGACTGCGCGGATGCGCAGGCTGGTCTGGATCCATGCTGGTCGCATACCCACTATGTTGGTTTTCCCATGGCACGGCTCATATATTCTTCTCAGGCTTCATCTACTATCTTCTAAACAGTTTATCATATTTTATTGGATTCCATGTAATATTGTTATTAATGTTAACGAGGATGCTGATACTACAGCAAAGAAATCCCTTTCATTGACGCAATCTAATCCCAAATACCCATAGACTGATTTTCAATCAAATGTAAATACAGATATTTTCGTCATGGAGCAATGCTTCGTTAAATACATTTCATGATATAAAACCTATTTTTAATAAGGCCACCAAGGGAATAGATCTGTTTGCAGGGAGAAAGTTGTTCTTTCTTGCTGCCGAATAGATCATACCCGTTTGACTTATTCTTATCTTCTGAATAATGAAAATCGATCTGAATGTATCTCATGTCAAGCACCACTGACTATTAAAGATATTTTAATTGAGTGTGTGGCTATTGCTCCTCAGCGCAGTACATACTTTGACATTTAAACTCTGAGAGAGTTGTTTGAAACAGTTTCTATCCTTTTTATAACAGTCAGGCATCTATCATAAAATCTGAACATTAAATTTGTAGTCACTTCTATTGCGATATTGTTAAGATTAACGCTATATTATTTGTTTTGGCATCAATGATTTTAGAAATGGTTTCAGTGTACGTTTCCAAAGTAAGATGTTTATGTCGATTTGCCGTAAAGTCAAACTCACTAGCTGTTTACAATAAGGAAGTCCTTTCTCGCTGTCGAACCCGTTTGACTCATTATCTTCCGGACAATATACATGCTTTTGATTTTTTTTTTCATATTAACGTTTTCAATATAACTTCTCGGCGATATACTTGTATTTTAAGGATAAAAACATATTTTTAAGTTCAATAATATCTAAACTAAGCTTATTTTAACTTATAAATTAGTTTTCTTTTTCTATAAACATACAACTTACTTTACAATATTGTTTATTCTAATATGCGTCTTTCTGTTAAAACAAGCTAACAGGCTGGGGAACACTCCCGATCGAGCTATAATAGCTCATTCGGGCTATATTACAATGAATGAAAACCTGCTAAATGGCCCACTTTTGATACTTATCCGAAATATCGAATAAAACCGGAAACTATGCCACTTATACCCTAAAACTGTAACTTTTTTCAACATTCATCCTCGACGGGAATGAGAAATATCGGGTTAAAACACAGATTTTTAGAATTTCCTACGAAAATGTCCCGTTTATTCATATAAATACAATTTCTGTAGGAGATCTTGTCGCACACTGTAACTCTTCAATAATAAAGTAACATCCGTTGGAGGGTTACGTAAATAAATGTTTTGATTAAACGAATTCTTTTGTTTTTGTTCATTAATGTACAGTGGGTGTTCATATGTTTTAAAAGGTATTTTTATAAAATGTAAAATCCGATATTTAAAAAATAAATATAAATATATTTTTTCAACCCTATATGTCACGTGATGTTTTTTTTTTTTTTTTTTTTGTTGTTGCACGAGTATTTCTTGTTCCTGTAGCTGTAAACATCACAGAGGGCAATTGCTAGAATATAATATTATGGCTGTAAATTGAAGTTAAATCTCTGAAATATTTTTATATATTACCATCGATATAAAAGAGCACATATTATAAAGAGATTTATAACACTTCTATTCTTCTTCGCTATCATCTGACTCGTCTTCCACTTTTGAAAAATGAATGGAAACGTCTTAATGCTTACTCAAAATTCATACAGCACACTCTTTATATAATGAAATGACTGCATATTTTCGAAATAAAATGTAACAAAAAGATCTATAATATATTTTTAAAATCAGAAAACCAAAGGAAACAACCCAGGCAATCATGTTCCTGGCCAACCTTCACGTGCCAAGAATCACCACAAGGGACATATCCGTATGGAGTATTTAAATGACTCCGTTAAGAGGTCACAAACTCTAAGTAAAAGAAGGGCTACTATCTTTAGTAAGGTAATAAAATATTACCATCATCACTTTCTACATTTGTTGTATTTTCTAGAGCGACCACAACCTCTTTATAACTATCAGCATATCGTCTTTTTTTTTTACTAAGATAAAATAAGATAAGATTTAATTATATTTAAAGCCGATAACATTACCAAACAATAAAACATAACCTTATGTGATATTTTGAACATAATAGAACTACATTACATCGACAAATAATATTTAGTTTTATTTTAAGAAGGCATTTTGTTGGCGTAAAAGAATACTTAATTCATGTTATTTTTTTTTTTCAGATGGAACAATTATCAAAACTGACTAAGACAGAGTTTGTTGTTAAATGGAAACCCCCGACTGGTAGCAGTGGAATTTTCAAGTCAGATGGGAAAGAAGCAAAACATGCAGAAAATGGTATTATTGAGATTTTTTTATAGAAAATTTATCTATGGCACACATGTGTTATCACTTACTTAATATAGTTCTGTATGTTCGAGTAAATTCATGTTAAAACATTTTTCTATCAAACACCTGATTTTTCAAAATTTTATAACATGCTTTGAAAATTCGATAATTAAAACTGTGAATGTGTTTAATTTTTATCTACACTGACTTTAAACAGTGATGCCTCACATATTTTTAGCTCACCTGTAACATAGAGACAAGGTGAGCTTTTGTGATCACCCTTCAATTTCTTGTCTGCACGATAGTGGTTTCATTTATGATTTCATTTTAACCAAACTTGCACACAACTTGTATCACCATAAGATCTTGGTTCCTTTCTTGAACTGGTCAGATGCGATAATGGGTTCCAGAGTTATGAACCCTGAAAAGGCCATAATTAGCTATTTTGACCTTGTCTGCACAATATCAGCTTTATTTATGATTTGATTTTTACCAAACTTGCACAAACTTGTATCACCATACGATCATAGTTCCTTTCCTTGAACCGGCTAGATCCCATAATGGGTTCCAGTGCTATGGTCCCTGAAAGGGCCAAAATTAGCTATTTTGACCTTGTGTACACAATAGCAGCTTCATTTATGATTTTATTTTAACCAAACTTGCACACAACTTGTATCACCACAAGGTCTTGGTTTCTGTCTTGAACTGGCCAGATTCTGTTATGGGTTTTAGCATTATGGCCCCTGATAGGGCCAGAAGTAGCAGTTTTGACCTTGTCTGCACAACAGCAGCTTCATTTATAATTTGAATTTAATCAAACTTGCACAAAACGTGTGTCACCATAAGATCTTGGTTCCTTTCTTGAACCGGCCAGATCCCATAATGGGTTCCAGAGTTATGACTCCTGAAAGAGCCAACATTAGTTATTTTGACCTTGTCTGCACAACAGCAGCTTCGTTTATGATTTGATATTAACCAAACTTACACACAACTTGTATCACCATAAGATCTCGATTCCTTTTTATACGCCCGAAGGAACGTATTATGTTATCGCCTCGGTGTCTGTCTGTCTGTGGGTTAGCAATTTCCTTTCGGCTCTGTAACTCTTGAACCCCTTGACGGATTTCAAAGAAACCTGACACAAACGTCACCTCATCGACACGACGTGCAGAGTGCATGTTTCGGATTGCTCACTTCAAGGTAAAGGTCACCCTTAGGGGTCAAAGGTCATATGACTTTGTTTTGTGTGTATATTGCTCTGCATTTTCGTTGCATTGCAGTGCTCGTGTTTTTATTTGGCAGATCCTTCTTTTGTTCACTTACAATATCTTTTTAATAAATTCCCTTTTATGTGACTATAAATAGCTTATTTAGTAACTTTTTATTATTGGCCGTAGGTAAATCCGAGACCACTTTTCTGTGGTACAACATGGATAGTACCTCCAATTTTAGGTGTATTTTGACATATCTGTACATTGTAAGATTTTTTTCTTTTTGGTTAAATTCCTTACCTTTGTTGTTTGACCTTGTTGTCCTTAAGTGCAATGATAAAAGTTGAGCGATATAGGGTCATGATGGCCTTCTTGTTTCATGATGGTCTTCCGTGTGAAAGTCACAACTTTCATAAGAATTTTCTATCATGTATATTTCAATGATAACTCTCCCATGCATGATTAAACATATGATCTGATCTTTAATATGTTGAAGTAAAATGTATGCGTCCATGCAATTGTTTTGTACATATATTTGCAATTATTGAAGACATAAACATAAATTTAGTTACTTATGTATTACTATAATAAGAATTTTCCGTACAATATGTCCATATATTATACTAAGTTAACAATATAATTGACGTTACGTCAAGACATGCTTATGAAACGTGCAGAATTACCTTAAAACTACATTTTTATAGGAGACATGGCAGTAAAGAATGGGACTAGGTCAGATGAAACCCCACCATCCTCAGCAGCAGACCAAGCCCCAACATCAGACCTAGTGGCAGCCAATAACCCTCAGCCTGTCTTGGGAAATGAGGAACCTATATACCCAGAGCCTCCAATAGAACCTAATCTTCAAGATCAGGACAATAATGATGCCCAAGGAATTACATCTAAATGTGACATTTGCAACAAGAAAAGTGTAGGGAAGAAGAATGATGTATGGCTTAATTGTGAATACAGAAAAGGGGTGCGACTACTGGATCCATACATTATGTGTAGGAATAGTACTTAAACGCGACAGTGATCTGGATGATGTAAAATTCTTTTGTCCAGAGCACATTCGGAAATTCATGAAATAAACGAATGAGAATAATTTTACCTAGTATTTTCTGCCACTGTCCCTCTAAAACGAAGGCTTCATCTGTGTGACCGCGGTTTTGTATGTCATTAATGGCCGATTCAATGATTTCATTATATGTAATTTTTTTTTCTAATGTCGTGAAATTTAGTTCTATCCAAAGGAGTTGTAAAAACGGGCGTTAAGGGAACACCTTTTCCAGGTAACACTCCTTTGATCAATTCATTGTAATAATCATTTATATTCGTGTTGCATTGTCTCTCAAATGAAACAAGTGTTTTATTTAAGTTTTCACCAGATACAGATATATGGCAACTGAAACGATATTACATTATCTTATACATTTAATTATTTAAAAAAGAGCTTGTCAAACACAAAATTCCCCCTTGATGCATTCAGTAATTACAGAGTCGTACAATGCAAAAAAAGAAAACATTGTATCTAAGTTTGACAAAAAATAGAGTGAATATTTACAATTGTAAACCAAGAAGTATAACTCAGTAATGTAAAGAAAACATTTCTAATAACGATGGATAAAAATAAGTGCTATAGCCTATAATTAACGGTTTATGCGAATACGATAATGTTACACACCAACAGCCACACGAGAACTACATGCAGATATAGACTTGCCACAGTTCGCTACTGCGATAATATAAAGTGGTAATATTGGACTGGGATTTCATGGCATGAACTGTTATAAAATATGACCTGATATATATGATTGTCAGATTAATTTGTATATTCAATGTATTTTATATTTTCAATGTATTGTACAAGAAAGCGCACATAGTGTTTGACTACTATTTCATTATATCATTACTTTTAAGTATAGCTTATTGTAGTAACTAATAGGTTTTTCCGTCATTTATGGACGATTTGGGTTAATTACACTGATACGTGTATGGTTCCCTGCTTCACGCATGCTAAATACGATAGTAAAAATGAACCAACTACTAAGGTTAAAACACACTAAATAGTAGTTGTTCTTTATTCTATATAAAAAAGACCTATATCCAAAGGCCGCAGCACACACCAGGACCGATTTTAAATGTCTGTAGCTTACATTTTCTTGACGAATATTGCCAGTGCTAAATCAAAATCAAAAGAAAATTTTCATTGTTTCTCTCTTGTAGCCATTTAGAGATAGAAAAAGAGGTCAAATTGGACGGGGTTTTACAATAAGCAGTTGTATTGAGAACATCTATGTTAATATCATTGCATATACATGTACGTGTGGCTATGGCCTCAGCAATGTCACCAATCTCATTGCTACTTAAATTACCCGAAGAAATAGCTGTTATAATGTCACCTAGAAAGTCATGCTTTCTTTTAGAACTTTCTTGTGGGATAAGAGTTTCTTGCACAAGGTCAATACATTTTTGGCAAATCGCTGTACAATTTCTAGGTACTAGCTTTTTCGTTTTCATAAATTTCAGAAAATCTGCTTTTACTTTCTTATTACTTATTATGTGGAGGTAATTTGATTCACCACCGCTGAATTTACTATGTTCTCTACATGAACAAGCGCCTGGCATCTTCAGTGCTTTTCAAGGTTATTCATATAAACAAACTCGTGCATTCCGGGGTATCATATAAAAACAAACTAATTATTTTTTATATATTTATATGTATTAACATGTTAAACTGTATTGCAAAACAAGCTTTCTTTTTCGCTAAAAATACGTTACAATCAACATTTGGCCAATCCCTGTAAAAGAATTTGTTTTAAGTGATCAAAATTTTACATAACCTTCAAGCGGAATTTCCTCCAAAATTGAAGAGTTACGGTGTGCAAAAAGATCTTCTACAGAAATGGTATATTTATTTTTTATTTTTGGGGTTGTGGGGGGATGGGGGGGGGCGGATGTCAGGGGGTTAACGCTGTTTTTCAACAGTATTTCAGTCATATAACGGCGGGCAGTTAATCTAACCAGAGTTCCTGGATTCTGTACCAGTACAAACCTGTTCTCCGCAATTAACTGCCACCTTCCCACATGAATCAGAGGTGGAGGACTAATGATTTCAGACACAATGTCGTATATCAAACAGTCACGGAGAACATACGCCCTGCCCGAGGATCGAACTCACGATCCTGTGATCCGTAGACCAACGCTCTACCTACTGAGCTGAGTGGGCAGACCGGTATTTTTATGAAGAAACGGGACATTTTCCTAGGTTCGTTCGTTCCGGCTTACAGACGAAGTTCAAAATCTGTGTTTTTTAACCCAATATTTCTCATTCCCGTCGGGGATGAATGTTGAAAAAAGTTACAGTTTTAGGTTCCATACTGAAAGTATAAGTGGCATAGTTTCCGATTTTATTCGATATTTCGGATAAGTTAGAAAGGTGGGCCATTTAGCAGGTTTCCATTCATTGTAATATAGCCCGAAGAAGCTACTATAGCCCAAATGAGCTATTATAGCTCGATCGGGAGTGTTCCCCAGCCTGGCTAACGCTAAAATGACGTCACGTTCACGTGCGATGACGTCAATGTTTTTGTTGCGACCAAGAAAGAGCGCTACTATATTTTATCTACTGCTTTAGATTAAGAGAATATTGGAATCGACATAATGTATAACAAAATCGTGTTTTACCTTTCTGCGGACGTATAACCTCTTTCCGTGTATTAATAACATTAAAACACGGTTTGGCTATACATTATTTCATCATTTATAGTTGCATTATGATGGTCTTAACTGCATTTCTTAGCACAACGTATTTCAACGTCACATCGAGTTGAATTTAAGATTAGCGTAGTGACATTTTAAGTAGATATTTCTTTCATTACCACAACTTGTTATTTGTAAAGAAGACTAATGTTGCCTTGTGACCTTTCTTGTGTCGGTGCGACGTTAAACGCAACAAAAATGCTTTTTTGAAATTGTGTACATTTAACTTTAATTTGTCTTCTTTAAACGCTGAATTTCCTTTTCAGATGATACTGGAATTCGAGTTGCAGTCGTATTGCCTCCCTCTGAAAGCTCACCAATAATTTAGTTATACAAATACTCTGTGATAGTAAAACCATATTCCTTTTTCTTTTAAGAGAACGAAACCCAGCATGTGCTCATTCTTGTTCCTGTCTTAGAATTGCTTATCTAGCCTGAAAGACAAATCAATAAGGCAAATTAGGCAAAATACACGTTTCCAGGCGACGGACAATTCTCTTTCAACGTTTTTCAGTCATATGAACGACAGTGTAGCAACTTACACAACGTCCAACTTTATAGTTCTTTCCTCCAGTATCACGTCGCAGAAACGTGACATTACAACTTACCCTGCCACATAACACTGACGTCAGGCTAAACTGAGCGCCAAGCGAGAAAACTACTAGTACCATTTTTCAAGTTTCCAGTATGACGCGACCAGGTAGCGTACCCACGACATCCCGCATTCGAAGCGGGCTATCCTCTTTCATTGTCTAATGGGATAGATGGAATAATCCATGATAGCCAGTTCTGAAAGCCCACTAGGACTGAGCTGCTTCATATTTGTCTTCTGGCCGTAAATTGTGTTTTGATTCTTCTGCTTTCTGTAAAGATATCAAACACAAGTTAATTGTCTATTTTTAGGTGTTTACGCTTACCGATTGACTTCACATACATCTGTACACTGTTGCGGGGCGTTGTGTTCTTTTAACTGGACTTTTGCCCTTTGAGTTGATTTATGGAAGAAACATTCTCATTTACTTTTGTCCAGACAGACAGAGTGCAAATAAATGTAAAAGGTGTCCCTACTTTTTCGGAAAATGGCAAGAACTGAATGAGAAATGTCAAGTGTTCAGCTTTATTTACCAACAGTCGGACAGAAACATAGATTTAACTGAAGTATTCTAAGAGAAATGTAATTTAGATATTTATATGTAATTTTATATTGATACTATACACTTAGTTCCAAAAGAAAGTGTGCACTTAGTTTTCTGTTATTTTTCTCGGTTATTTTCATGAAAACTTATAATGTTTGGTACCAAAATTTAAATCAGTTCGTAAATAAATTGGTGTGCATTTTAGATTTTGAGTTATACCTAAGAGTTAGTGTATGAAAAAAATGAAACAAAAACGTCGGGGAATTTTTTGAAATTTTTAAACTAAACAAGTGCACACTTTCTTTTGGAACTGAGTATATGTATAAAACTGAACTAATTTTTTAATAAGGCCGGCTATTGAAAAAGATATGGCACTGTGAAATTTTAAAAAAATGACTTACTGCGGTAGTTGCCATTTGGTGTGTTTATGACGTCATTTACACAGTGCCCAATTATTTATTTATCCGTTTTCCTTTAATATAGATTAATTTCCATAGTTTCTTTGGCTAACTGGAACGTGTAGAAAGAAATTGTTTGATTAAATTAATGAAGCACATTTCAAACGGCTCTTCTAATAAATAAACTCCGCCAGTACAACTGTAAAGAATGGCTGCCTTTTTGATAATATTGAAATGTTCATAACTTTCATATTTCTTACTCGATTCTACATATTCTTTCATTAAAGAAAACATATCCCACGCTGTATATTAATGCTTAAACTGTTTGTCATTCCGTTATTATTCGTGACCTATAATTGTAAGATAGTGTGTTTTTTGTTCGGAAAACTAGAACCGTGATGTATAACAATCGGAGCGAGGCTTGAACTTACGTAGGTGAGTGGCAAGTGATTCTAAGTCAGCGACCTTAACCACTCGGCCACGGAAGCCCCCGAGTCACACGTTCTATTCACAGCGTCTAGCCTAGGCCGCCGTTACTAGAAATAGAAGGTTATTTCTGCTCAGGACCTTATTTTAGTAATAAGATATTGCGAGACAATTTGGAATTAGGGAGATTGATTAGGTGGCTGATTTTGATTATTTTCAATGGTAGCTGAATACAAGTATCATACATAATGTTATAAACAATAGTTAAAGGGAACCATCTATTTGGTAGAGCAAGTACTCGTTGTAAAATAATATGTACTAATTTGGACCAGAAACAAATTCTATAAATAGCACCAATCAAAGCAGCGCACTTCCCCTAGGGTATAAATAACATCAAGGATTCAACAGTACCGTTATAAGAATGCTCTGCAGGTACCTTGTCAGGGCGGATAAATTCTTCAAAAGAAGACGACTAAAGAAGAGTTGCAGTATTGTAATTAGGGTTGGGACTTTAGGGCCAGCGCATAGAAGTTGTACGTTTACGGGGTAATTGAATGCAATATACGATAATATATAGGATGAACATCGCAAAGCTGAGATAGAGAATATTCTGAGATAGTAGGAGCGTTCCGGCTTACAGACGAGTAAGGCATAAAGGCATAAAGGTTTTATCTATATGGTAGCTGGATGCTATATATGATTGCAAACAGACGCTGAGAATCCATGAGTCAGGGCAAACATATTGAGTTGCAGCTTCAATTAAGAGGACATAAGCTAAACATCTATACGATAGGCTCGTATGTTGTTGATTCAAAGCAATCACCTGACGGGAACATCAACAAAAATACCAATCAAGTAAAGTACCTCCAACTAATACGACATTCGGCTGATAATCATAAATTTAAAACATTGAGTGATTTGCCTGATCCCTGAAATTATTGAGCTTACAATACAAATCATTTAGCGAGGTAGCCAGAGGGAAATCTTATATGAGGTATTTCTGACATTCTACATACTTTGTCAGCTAGTCTAAGACAGTCACCTTAGAGATTGGACCCATTTTATTGCTCAAGATATAAAAGCTGGTAAATATGTATATTTCATGGAAACAATGTCTTTGTTTGCATTTTGGGTAAAATCGGTCGAGGTGATTTTTACTTATACAGGAATATTGTTTTCGATCATTAAATTATCGAGGAATAGGCAATTGCGACCAAACATCATGTCATAGATAGTTTTCATGGAGACCAAAATTCAGTTGCATTTTGGGTAGCTTTGGACAATATTTGTTAAAAACGGAAACATATATTTGGTAAGTAACTTCCCTTATGAATGAGACATTTAACATTACACCTAGATCTTCAGTATCTTGCACAAAGACCAATGCTCAGTTGCATTTTGGGTCAAAGTCATCGACTAGGGAATAACACACTGTGATCCATGAAACTATAAGTGCTTTTTTATACACAGAGGGTGATTTTCACGGGTTAAACGTTTATCCCGTTCGGTGGGGCGGGGGCGGGGGGGGGGGGGGGGGGGGGGGGGGGTGCGATTGCACTGAAACTGCTTCTTTACTGTAATATCAGTGTAATATATGCATTTGTACCTAAGGCTACCTTTTAAAGGATTAAATTATTTACATAGACATATACCAATTAGAATTCTAATTATTAATGAAAACTGAACATTCAGAATTTAAATTGTGTGAAGTATTTTTTTTCTAGGACCATCGATTCAATTTCGGGAATAATGCACGAAACAAGGATAAATATCGACAAGGAAAAGCCAGTTATGATTATCACGACTTGCTTATAGTAAATTACTCACTAAAGTTACTACAGAAGGGCATATTCAATTTAAAAAAAAAGAATTTCAGCAGTTGCACATCCAATGTTATGTCAGACAAAAAAGCGCTATTTTCTATTCCTTTCTTGTAATTATCCGCAATAAGAACGCTGCTTCAAGCATTTTCCTGATGTTGCATTATTACTTGTTTTTTTCACTCATCATTCTTTACAAATATAAATCACTATTTGTCTTTTGTATCGTCGGAAACATTTGAATTATATGTCAGTTGCATGACAGAATCTCAGCTTAAGATTGCGCAAGAACGACAGATATTTGTTCTTCCTTCTAAATGCTGATAATTGAAGTGGAAACCATTTCAGCGGGGACAAAGAATAAATGGTTTTAGAAAACATTAATTTAATGAAATTTGTTTTTCTTTCTTAGATAAATCTCCGTCGTGGTGACAGGTCACACCAGTCTAATTAAAGTACATCATATTGTGATTTACGTTTGATAAAATTTCTATTATTTTGTGTCCAAGAAATTCAAACACTATGTAAATCTGTCAAGTTTGTAAATATACAGGACACAAATTGTAATGTGTTTGCTCAAGAGTCGTATAAAATTGACGAAGAACGTCAGGGTTTGTACGGCTATATGTTGTGTATATCCACTTCGAAAGATGTACACCATGTAATGTATGGAATTTGTTGTCATGGAAATATCACATAAATTATTTGCGCCTTAAAAATATAAAGTATAAATATTGCATTTTTTACAGTTCAGTGCATATATTTTTAGGTTTGTTCGTTTTGGGTTTAACGCCGTTTTTCAACAGTAGTTAAGTTATATAACAATTATCAAATCGCCACGGAGAACATACGCCTCGCCCAGGACTCGAACTCACGACCCCGCGATCCGTAGAATTGTGCTCTCTCAATTAAGCTAAGCGGGCGGGCACATTTTTAGGAGATATCGGCATAAATGTAACAAATGTACTTCTGGAAATGAACTGTTATGAACAGCAAAAACAAACACAACAGTGGAGACGAAGGTTAAACATTGATAAAGATCGAATTCAAATTATCGACTTCAGTTAAATCTTATAAATAGACTCCCTGTTAAACAACAATTTTGAAGACATGAACGCATACACAATCATCTACAGTGAAGAATTTACTGAAGCTTTTAACAGTTGTAAATTTTCATATTTTCAATCATATGGTCAAATAAAAGGTTTATGTAGTTCATTTAAAAAGATCAACGGATACAATAACATTTTTATTACGATATTAAATCTGTAGAAAACACACGATTCGCCATTTATTTATGGAATGATCCGTTTTATTCTATGTTGTAAGGCCCACAACAACCTAGTGACGTATTTTTCCTCCCACATGAATTTCGTGAAAATCATTCTTATACTGGCATAATACAGTAATACTACAACATGAGAGTTGGACAATTTAGACCCGCCCAGAATTAATGTGTTTTCGCAACCTGGTGAGCAAACCTATTTAGTCAATCTCTTTTCAGCATAGTTTTAAAATAAACAAAGATAAATATCTATCTTATCCTGTAGAATTAAAGCGCGTGGGTATAAACTAAATACATCAAATACTGTTGCATTCAACAAAATTCATGCAATAAAATGCTTACACATTACATAAATTGCTTATTATATGCAACTGTCAAGATTTGTAACTAGAAACTTGTATTTCTCAATATATCCTACAAGTCATGTATAATTACCACCATAAACATACAAAACAATACATTTAAGAAATAGTACATTGCAATTTTAACGTATCGAAACAGCAAGAAGGGCATATACGTCTGCGGAAATTTTTTTACCAAGATGTAACCCGAGCGAATTTTTGAATGCGGTCTATAACCAGGGCCTAGCTATATCTTATTTCAATTCTAAAATGTCTTTTATGTAAACAAGTGGATGAAATAGGGAAACACTATTTTATGGTGCATGTATTGCGTCAAATATAATAGGTCGAGATGACATCAGAGAGTAACAGTGTTTGATAGTGTTAAAATACATGGACTAGTACGTCCAATGAGTTACTCTGTGCACCTTAAAATCATTTTTTTTTATATAAATCAAATGTTTTAGCACTTTTATTAACACTCTGTTTCTTAGCGACCTGAAACGAAATGCTTAGACTGACTTTTGTCCACTTCCTGTTATAACGGATAGATATATCAGTTCCTTTTTTTTCAATACATAAGAAATAAATACTTTCAATTATACGGAACTAATAAACTTGAACGCGATAAAAGGAATGAAGAATAAAACTATTGTATAAAGATCTGGATGTACATAAATATCATCAAGGGCATTCACAATATATGTTTACCGCAATAAAATGTAAAAGAACTCTGTTAACATCACAATTATATAAGTTTTGACATGTGAAATAATTAAACAAGAAATTATATTGCTACCGTTGAAATTAACTTGCTCGTGTCTACCGATTTCTAAAAGTATGAAGCTGAGAATGTCACATTTTATGGAATTTTATAATAACACAATCAGAAATATGTCTAGACGTTAATGCTCTGCTGATGTAAAGGTTTGTTTTGTGAGGATCTTTTTGAATCTGACATCAAAAGCTGTAGAATATGAACAATTAGTCTTGGCCAAATGTCTGTATCTGATTAAGGAAATTCAGCAGAAACGCTGTAGAACCATGTTGTCAATAATGTTCACGATCGCTTATGATTTAGTGCCGTTAGAGGAAAATGTAGGATGTCCAAATATCATAAAGTAAACAATATGACTTATTGTAGCGTAAATTACACCATTTAATGACAACATCTACACAGTGTAACGCATTGTCTAAACAATTAAAAAACTGATTGTTAAACATTCCAACTGTAAACTCAGAAGTATTTTAATTACATAAGGATGTTTCAATTACATAAGGCTGATATTTTTTGAAATTTGTTTGCAGTCTTGGCCATATATGGAGGAATTTGTAAGTAGAGAATAACAAGCTACTGCCTTTTGGTAAAAGTATTAGGTCGAGATTTATTATTTTGAAAGTTTCAGCAATGTCTTTCGTTAAAACCACGTTTAACTGTTGAATTTGATCTACTTTAACTATACCTGATTAATTACTACACGTTGTTTTATATACTATTAGTAATTTAAAAGTGACTTATAGGCCCATGGGGCCGGGTGTTCCTTATATTACTGATGTATTAGTATATACAATGTATTGAATATGTATAACACAAGTCACTATAACAAATTATTTACTTGCTTACTTAATTACTAGAACATGCTTTATTTTCACATTTTAATTTTCAAACATTTGTCTCTTGCAACTACATGTCCCAAGTGCTGAAAATGTCATTAGGAATCCACTTCTAGACTCAGTCAGAGAGACTATAAAGTTTAATCACAAAATTTACACTGTTCCAAGAATTGTAATTAACACTGTAGGGATAACGCATGTTTTTTCGTGTTATAACTTCTGCAGAATCCCGAGGGATTGGTTGGTACCCGAGCCCGTAGGGCTTCTGAAGATGTAATAACACGAAATGAACATGCGCTATCACTATTCTAGCATAAAACGCGAAAAATAATCTAATAAATAAGTACCATCTACCTGAACGTCATTACATTTCCATTTTATTCGCGGGAATAACTTAGTTGTTTTTTGACGTTGACGTCATTTCCATTTGAATTATCCGTTTTGGGGCCGTAATACGTTTACGCTTTGCCACGGAACGCGCATATATAAAAATGTGTTATAACAGCACGTGAGTGCGAGAATCTCTCTGTTAACACACGTTTTCTTTCTTGTTAAAACACCCCCGAAAAGTGACAATAACAGCAGATTTATGCTAGAATATACTTAATTAAACAGACGCCCTTCATTAAGCATAAATAAAGAATAAGTATGCCTGAAATTAGGCATAATAGTGCAAAGTGTATTATTAACTTTTCTAAGATCCATGTTTACAACATTGTGATGTAATTATTAAGTACTATTGTCTGTGCGATGGAAGTGGAGGAAGGCATAGGTAACGAAATGCCTAGTTGAAATTATAGAATCTATTTAGAAACAAGAAATATCTAAAAAAGATGGTCGGCGTGATGTAATTGAAGCACAAGTTATATATGGGCAGAAACCTGTATTTTAAATCTTTTGGCAATGTTGAAAGGGGCCTCTGTGAAGTTTTGTATAAATGAGGACAGTAGTTCTGAAGACTGTGTTTAGAAATTGTGGAGGGACACATGGCGGACACCAAACAATCACAAAAGCTCACTTTGTGCCTTTGGTGCTTAAAAGATGGTAACAGTAAGCAAACAATATTGAAATACGTTCTTAGGTTCTATACTTTATTTCTGGAATTGTTGGAAGCAACATGAACCCTTACCCTACTTCAGCTTATTATCAAATTTGTCTATCATTCAGAATGTGTACAGTACTGTTTTCACAGGAAAGATTAATTTAAAATTTAGAGTCTAACATTTAACAGTATCGGACATGTTGTTGCAGGTTAGTAATGATTTGCACTGGTTAGAAACTGTTGCTGTAATGCAGGGTAAGAGTTAATGACTGTATAAAACAAATAACCTTTTTGTAAAAACAAAACTTAAGGAAAGGAAACTTAACAAAACAGAAATAACTTAACAAGAAAACTTAACAAAACAGAAATAACTTAACAAGAAAACTTAACAAAACAGAAATATGTCCGGATGAGCAGATGAATATTTGGTTACGCACACCTTTTCAAGTGGTACGCATACAACCCGATGGTGCTGTATTTATATAGAGGTTATAGATAACGAACGCGTTGTCATTTCACTCAGTGTCACACATGACTCAGCGTGAAGCATTTTCAGCCTTTCCTTCGATCAGCGCCGCTCTTACAAAATCTCTCATTATGGCTGAAAATACTGAGAATACCTTACCAAGCAATCTGATTGGTACATTATTCAGGCGGCATAAGGTCATACGAGGTCATAAATTCGTGCTTAATACGGCACGCCGAAAAAAGCTTTGCAACATTTAAAATGGACTCTGTAATAAAAAATTCAATCTGAAAGAAAACCGCTTGTAATAGGTGTATATGCCAAGTTATCGAGTTGCGTCTACACAGTCAATGGGTTTATGTATTTTCAACGATGTGAAAGCCTCCTCTTACAATACATGGTATGAGGCTGCTCTCGTGCTGCAAACAACACAATTTTGACGTTGTTTACGGATGAATGTGTAAATGTGTAAGTTACTAATAAAAGGTGCTTGACGAAAGTCGTGCGTTTTCATGCAAGAAAAATAATCTGTTATTGAATGCAGGTGAAGATGGGAAAATCCGGCTCTCGGGTAACGTTTTTGGCAGTAACGGAAGAGCTGCTTTACTACACAACGTTACCCTCGAACTGGACATTTCAATGCGCAACTACAATCTGTGCAATATTCTTGCATCCATTCCACTTTCTTGTTGGAGCAAGATAGTTCTTGACAGGCATACCACATACTTATACACTGTATGATATTGTGTCATTTGAACTTCGATTACGTTTAGTGTGTGTGCAGTGTAACACATTTTATATTTAAGACCATCTTAGCTAATGTAATTGTGTGTATTTGCCTTGTAAACCGTCTTCTGCAGGTTCATAAAAATAGCAATTTGTCTGCCACATCTGCCTTATCAAAACTGACATTAATCATGGTTATCATAACTAACTTTGGAACTTGTTCATGTTTTATTTGCCTGTTTATTGCTTTCTGATAATATTTTATTTATATCTGTTGGAACTGACAATAAATATTATTCAATCTCTTATTAAATCTTTGAATTAAAATCTGACTCCATTGTTAGTGTCAAGCAATAGAAGACACTTTTAACTTGATTGGTGTTGCAGCGTTTGCTTTGCGTCTTGTTTAAACTTTTCAAGTTTTGAAAAAAATATTTTCTAAATTTGAAGGCCGGTCCACTCCTATACTACACTATTAATCAATACTATCAGCGATCTAGAGTAACTTGCAAAAACAATCTACTGAAGTCGGCATAGCTAGTATTGAAATTTGAACACTTTAGTAGTCTAGAAAATGTGTTTTTTAGAAAAAAGCTGAAAGTTCGCTGGTTCACGAATCACAATGAAATTTTTGTATAATTGATAAGCTCTGATTTTGGTGGGAAATCGTGTAAACTGGAAAAGCTAGATTACACGATTTC
Organism: Mercenaria mercenaria; assembly: GCF_021730395.1. Lineage (NCBI taxonomy): Eukaryota > Metazoa > Mollusca > Bivalvia > Venerida > Veneridae > Mercenaria > Mercenaria mercenaria. The sequence goes on from NC_069362.1 coordinate 33,207,142, forward strand.
CCACCAAAATCAGAGCTTAGCTAGATATATTGAATGTACGCTTGAAAAAAAGTCTAAGGTACTATTTATATGTATATACAATTTTTTCTTTACTTAGCATTTTTAAGAATAGTTAAGAAAAAAAAAACCTTCATTTTCTTATGTTCATCATATGACCTAACTGTTTTAAGAATGGCCATTTTTGTTCGCCAAAATCTAGTCCAGTCCTTTTAGTAGAATGAACGTAAATCTATCAATTTGTTGTTACAAAAACTCTAGAACGCAAAATCCAATAAACTCCTAAAAGGAAATAATGTTGACGTTCCTGGGCATGTAATGATGTTTTAATTAAGCTGATCAGCACAACAGGTGTTCAATTGTTTTTTATAAATTTTATGAAGTATAGCATTAAGAGTTAGGTCCATGTTTCGGAGAAAAAAAGTTTTAAATCATAGAAAGAAAGCATTGTTTTACATGAAAATTAAATAGCATATAAAACATGTATATTATTCTACAAAACCATTGTCAATTTACTCATATATAACTTGAATTCCGGAAAGGGACTGCATGAAGGGGCCACAGTTCTGGACAGTTCAGAGCCTTTAAAAACTCACCATTTTTAAAAAGCTGTTATATGTCTTCGTTTTGATGCATTTGCAACAATATGTGTATAAACTTAACATAACAAGGTTAAACGTTTTTGACAATTGGTTCACATTATTTCTTTACAAATGGCATTATTTTTTAAAGGGGGACAACTCCTTTAGAATATTTTAAGTATCCAATTCTTTGGGACAGACAGTAAAACATTATTTGATAGATAAGTTGTGTGTCAACATGCTGTTCGTTTACTAATAATTTCTGTTCCTTTACGATTCTTTCAACTTACAACATGTGCAGAGAATCTCTTCCGGAAGGAATCTGCATGTTGTATAACACGTAATACATAATAAGGCACATGAATGAAATTGATGATCTAAGTAAAGATTTACGTCTCAGGTGGGAAAATAATGCATACAAACTGAACATCTTGAATTTATGTAGATTATAAAGACAATGATGAATTTAGGTATTGCAGAAGTAATTTTAAAGTGTAATGAAATGCGAGATCAGTTTGTATCATGGAATTGCATGAATATGACAAAGAAAATAAAATCATATGTTAGAATGTTTTCCAGTTGGGAAAATCTTAGAATTGCAAATTTGATCACCAGAATATGTTATTTGCATACATTGTAGATTGTTCCTGAAAAACAGGCAGATGTTACACACAGACTATAAATATTCATAGCGATAGCCCGAGATTTGGCGGTCATAGAGTCATGCTTAGATAAGGGATAAACGTACTTGCTAACTTTAATTCTAAGGTGGAAAATCGGAATATATAGAATTGATTTGTTAAACAAGAGCTGTCACTGATGTTGACAAATGCCCCCGCAGCGCCTTGACCTTTGACCTGTTGACATTGACCTTTGACCTGGTGACCCCAAAGTCAGTAGGGGTCGTGTACTCAATAAGTACTATCAGCATGTGAAGTTTGAAGGTCCTGGGTGCAGTGGTTCGCGAGTAAAGTGCCTTCATGCAAAATGTTAACGTTGTGACGAAGGAACTAACGAACGGACGGACAGTTAATTAATTTATTTATTTATTTGGGTTTTACGGCGCACCAACACAGTATAGGTTACTAATATGCCTCCCTTCGGAGGCATAAAAACAAGGACAAATATCAAAAGGGAATGCCATGTTCCAAAAACGCAGACGTTATTTATTTATTTATTTCGGTTTTTACGCGCACCAACACAGTATAGGTTACGCACACACACACGCACGCACGCACGCACGCACGCACACACGCACACAAAGCAAACACACGAGGACAAAATGAACAAATAAAGGAGCACCGATGGGCAATGCCTTGGAACGGTCAGTGGCAAAAACATCACTGGAGCTTATGGTGCGCACCCAACCTCACTCTTACCCCCACCATGTTCCAAAGACGCGGGGCAGTGTAAATAAAAGTAATCCCCATCAGCTGAATCTCTAACACACGTAATGGAAACAAAAAGGTCTGACATGTAAAACATAAAAATGCTCCTGTACATGTATGAATAAATGCAATCCTGAAGGAGCAAAAACACCTTTGCAGAAGACAGAGCAACAAGAACACAAACAACGAAACAGGCCAGAAGACAGATATCAAAACAGTTTAGACCTGTCGGGATTTAAAAACTGCTCATCATAGAGTCCTTCCCCTTTTCCGTCAACCAAAAGATGGAAGCGTAGTGTCCAGGTGTAAACGGGTTGAACACTAAACATGCGGTTTGTCTCAAAACATTTGGGTCGTAACCTCTTTTAATAAAGCGTTTTATAATCCTACCAGATACAGTTGGAAATAAATTCCCATGACCCAAGATCTTACGACGTTTGTAAAATAGAAAAAGTGAAAACTCCATAGGTCGCTCAACACAACAAAACCGAAACTGTTGTAAGCTCGGGTTGATTGAGCCTGTTCGTGAACGGTAGTGGAAATGCATACTACTTCCCACGCCCTCCAGCCCCGGGTTGAGCAGAACTCAACATTTACACATGCTAAAAGTACAAAAAAAACAATTTAGAGATATCCGCAGATGTGCTCATACGGCGGTGCACATGAAACCTTCAATGCTACCATCCCCATAAACCACATACCCATAAAAACGGGTTTTTGAAATACCTTCTCGTAGAAGTCTTTTTAAATTACAATTGAATTTTAAAACCAAATCAGAATTACGACAGTACAAATTAGCAAACTATTTATGCAATTTGTAATAACGGTAGCCTTTTTGAAAATATTTATTTGTAATATACTGATTACGTTACGTTCATTGAAATCTAGTCAAACTGTCAAACATTATCAAAACAAGAAATACTAAACCGAACAAGTTCGTAATATTTTTGTTTGCAAGTGAAATATAATAACAAATGAATAAACAGAAATTTCTGTTTATTTTTCCCTGCAACGATTGTTTTTGTCAGGTTTACCAAAATTGATAAAATCTGTAAAAAGATCCTTTGGAAGCAGATTATGCAACCAAGAATAATAGCAGACTCGGTTTGACTGAGTCTGTTCATGAGAGGTAATGAAATGTGCAACACCTCTCACGCCCCTAGCACCGGCTTAAGCTGAACTCTCACATATGTTGAATGAACTCCATGATCCCAAAGGACCAGAAAATAGAACAACACTGAATCCAAGTACGGGGAGACTTTTTACAGCCGCCACACGGCACTTAAAGATTGCTGTTGTGATAGTTAATAAAATCTGTAAAAAGATCCTTTGAAAGCAGAGAATGCAACCAAGAATAATAGCAGACTCGGTTTGATCGAGTCTGTTCATGAGCCGCACCATGAGTTAACCAACATAGTGCATTTGCGACCAGCATGGATCCAGACTAGTCTGGTCCGGATCCATGCTGTTCGCTAACGGTATCTCTAATTGCAATAGGCTTTGAAAGTGAACAGCATGGATCCTGACCAAACTGCGTGGATGGTCTGGATCCATGCTGGTCGCAAATGCACTATGTTGGTTTTCTTATGGTGCGGCTCAAATTACTTTTCAACACCACGGACAAATCAGTCAACGTAGCTGGAGAAGATAGGCTGGTATACGTAGATCATTTAATTATCCGACCGATTATATTGAAGTACATGTAACATCTTTTAATTAATAATAACAACCGAGTAACATTTAATTCTACACAACGCGTCAAAAAATAAGAGAAGAAAACATTTGTTTTTTAAATAAAACATCATGCCAAATCAATTAGCGCTATCGCTTTTTATTTCGATGAATATCTATCTTGCTTATTTTATCTAACGTGCTGAAAATCTCAGCGATTTCATTATTTAATTAAATGCCATTTATGTGCAATTGCGTTAGCAAAACACAATACTTCTAACTATATGAACAGAGCAAAACAAGTTTGCCTCTCTTTCTCCGATAGAAAGTAGAGCAAAGTCCAAATGATTCTGTGAACAACTGCAAAAAAACATCGTTTACTACGACACAAAAAAATAAACCGTTTGTTCTGTAGATGAGGAAGGCAAACATACACAGCTTGCTTTTGTAGTTCTAACATCGGCAAGTGTTATTAATTTCTTGGCTCAATGAGTATTTCTGTCTGCTCCGTTCACTAGGACAACAATATTCGTAGTTTAAAAAAAACAACAGGATATTGCCGACTTTATCTAATTAATTTTTATGTTTATTGCTTTCTGAAAAAAGAAAAAAGTGTTTACTTTTTGTCCTATTCAGACTATACAGTTCAGTTCAATACGTGTCACTTTGTAAATCTACTCATAAAATGCATTTGACTTTGGTTGTGTTATAATAGCAAGTAATAGCTGTCTTTTAGAAAATAATTTAGTGTAACTATTAAAGAATAAATGTGACAACGTCGAATAGTGTTCATCTTTCCTGGTATCAGCAACTCTGTTAAAAAAAAACAAGGAAGAATATCCAACAGGGAAAGCCACGTTCTAAAAACACAGCCTCCCCAAACGCGTACACGATCAACACACACACACCACACACATACAATGACAAAACAAACAAATAAAGGAACACAGTTGGGCACCGCTTTGGAACGGTCAGTGGCAAAACCGGGGAGCTTAAAGTAGTTTATGGTGCACCTAACCTCACTCTTACCCCAACCATGTTTCAAAGTCACAGGACAGTGTAAATAAAAGTTATCCCGCCAGGTGAAACCCTAACATACGCAAAGGCAACAGAAGGCGTGTACTGTAAAAAAATAAATGATTGTGGTGGCACTTTGTTTAGCTCTTTCAAAATCTAACAATGGCTATTCATTAATTAATCACTAAAAATATATACTTAAGAGGCTGAAATATAATGGGAATGTAAACAGCTCTCACGTTGTTATGTTTAATACAACAGACAGATTCATGCATCAATGAGATTAACAAGTAAAACTAATAGAAAAGTTGTTTTGTATTTTTTTTTTTACTGAATAGAATTCCTTACCATTTTTACAGTTCTAATCATTTTTTTTTTCAGTTCTATAACAGGTTTTAAATCAAGATTTAGATTTGATTTGGGTTTTACGGCACACCAACACAGTATAGGTTATATGGCGCTAAATAAATCAAGATGTAGAGAACTAAACTAACAATAAGACATACAGTACAAACTTAAATCAGTATACAGAGAGCCCTCCCGCTTAGCTCAATAGGGAGAGCTGCGGGGTCGCGAGTTCGAGCCCTGGACGAGGCGTAAGTTCTCCGTGCCGATGAGATAAAGGACATTGTGTCTCAAATCATTCGTTCCCACCGCTGATTCATGTGGAGAAGTTGGCAGTTACTTGCGGAAAACAGGTTTGTACTGGTACAGAATCCAGGAACACTGTTTCGGTTAACTGTCCGTCGTTACAACTGAAATACTGTTGAAAAACGGCGTTAAACCCAAAACAAACAATATACTTTAAATGTGAGGAATGCTGGTGCAATTTTCAGTTTTGTATAAATTTTATTAAAATATGGATGATTTAAGAGCAATATTGACTTTCGGATATTAAGCTGAGCCGGCAATATACGTGTTGTCTTGAAAAACGGTGAATAGAAGAATGGCAGCAGCGACTTTCAATATATATCATTAGACTGCATGAATGTGAACAAACAAAATAAGATCATATTTTTAGAATGTTTACAGTTGGGGACTGATTAGAATTGCAAATGTGATAACACCAGAATACGGTATTTGCATTTATTGTCGATTGGCCCTGAACAACATGCGAAGGTTACACAGTGTACAAATGATTGTTGTCATGGTCCGAGATAGAGTGGCCAGACAGGCTTTGATGTGCGTTGAAATATCAGTACTTGCTTACAAAATACTAAGATAAATAATTGGATGTTTAGCATTTGATATGAAACTTGTCTACTGAGGACAATTAGTGGGCAATTCTTTTTGTCAGATTTTGACATTGTACCACAGACAGCAGAGAGATTACTGTCTTCAGAGTTTTAAGGTTGTTCACTAGTACTTTTGAGTGTAAATTGGCATATTATTTTTTGGAACTTTATGGTATTATCTGGATCCTGTCTCTACTTGAAGTTATCCCAAGTTGTATGCTATGTTTTCTTTTTACCTTTCGCTGGTTGATCTTTTTCACACAGGTGCACTTTTTCAGCTTCACAGTCAATGTATGATGAACGTTTTTCCTTTAACATGGCTTTATTTATTTTTAAGTTCTATCGTTGCTGATGTACCAACCGTACTTATATTTTATCACTGATCATTTGAAGTATTGACTGTCAAAGAGATCCTTTTCTCTGTCCTGTTTCGTTTTGACTTTTTCTTAAACTGCTGATGAACATCAATAGTTAGAAATTTATTCAAATTTAATTTCAGACTTCCCCACTGTGTTCCTTTGTTTGTTCGTTTTGTCCTCGTGTGTTTGCTTTGTATACGAGTGTGTGTGTGTTTGTAGTGTGCACGTCTGCGTGCTGTGGGTTTCGTTTTGGGTAGGCTGCGTTTTTTGGAACATGGCATTCCCTGTTAGATATTTTCTTTAGGCTTTTTTTTCACTTTCTTCTTACTTTTACATTTACTTTTCCCTTGTACAATTGCTTTGCCAGTCTTACCAGAAATTCCTTTATTACATGTATCACTCTCAACAGCTGAACTTACCGTTTCCTGTTTACTCTTATTTTCGATCCCGATTTACTATTTTAACTCTGACTTGTTTTCTATTGGTCATTTTCTTGGAAATATTGAAAATTTCAATGCAGAAGACACTTTAATTCCTTGGTACTTTAACATGTCATGTGTAAAAATGATAAAGTGGAAACTCCATAGGTCGCCCAACACGACAAAAACGAAAATGTTGCAGGCTCGGTTTGATTGAGTCTGTTCATGGACAGTAGTGGAAATGCATGCTACCGTCCACGCCCTCTAGCCACGGGTTGAGCAGAAACCCTAACATACGTCAAGAAATGTCGCACTGCCGTACAGTTGTGAAAAGCCAACATCACAAGTGAAAAGGAGAAGTGCTGTGGGCAGTGAAGATAAAATTAAAGTAATAAGACTAAAATCTTTGTTTGTCAGTATTTGCTAGTGCATGATTTCATGGCTAAATTGGAATCTTTACAAATACTGGTGACACTGTGTGTGAAAAAAGAACCAAACGACTTGCATCTGAAAGTGTTTACTTCAATTATATTTAGATTTTTTATGACACTGTGAAAAAGATCTTCCTACTGTTGTCGTGGTGGTCTTCCTTGTCTCCCTTGTCAACGGATGTTATGGTCAGCTGATCGTCGTGGCAGCCAATCAGAATCGAGCATCTTTGGTCTGGTAAATTCGGAGGGAGAAGGCAATATTCAAGAGCTTTCTGTCGAACCAGACACATCTACCTTGTTATTGTGAGTTGCTTTATATTTTTGCTTGATTATTATTCCTTTATATTTATATTTCACTCGTCCAGACAACAATTGTCGCTAGTTCTTACCTGTATTTTTTTAATTTAATTTTTGCTTGTGATATTGGCAATTTTTGATACCGCCATTTTTTCACGAGCACTTCGTGATAGTTTATGAAAATAATTTAGGCGACTGACACTTAAATTTACAGGCTGAAAATTTTCGGGATTGAAACTGTTTCGGGAAATCTCGATTGAAATATCTCGATTTAAAATCTCGATTGAAAAGCCTGTATTCTTCTGTATTTTCTATTGCCTTTTTTGTTTGTTTGTTTGTTTTGGGTTTAACGCCATTTTTCAACAGTATTTCAGTCAGGTAACGGCGGGCAGTTAACCTAACCAGTGTTCCTGGATTCTGTACCAGTACAAACCTGTTCTCCGCAAGTAACTGCCAACTTCCCCACATGAATTATCAGAGGTGGAGGACGAATGATTTCAGACACAATGTCTTTCATCAAATCGTCACGGAGAACATACGCCCCGCCCGAGGATCGAACTCGTGACCCTGCGATCCGTAGACCAACGCTCTCCCTACTGAGCTAAGCGGGCGGGTCCCCCTATTGCCTTTTTGAAAATTGTTTTGTTCCATTATGGCCAGTAGGAAGATGAATATTGGCCGTATATCGGTGAATTTTGTGGACCCAGACGTCCTTGCTTGTTTTGTCCCGGGGTTGGGCCCCCGGACAGTCAAGCATTTGGCATGTTTCCGAAAAGATTTCGGAAATTTCACAAAAGAGGTATTTTTGACCTACATGGCCTCAAAGAACAGGTCGGTCATAGAGGAATTCTGTGACTGAGCCAAATCCCAATTTGCCAGGCCCAGAAAGGGAGGTGCTCCTGCCATCTGAGTTTGAGTCTTTTCACTCAAACTCGACATCAAGTTTACAAAATAAAGAAGGTGCCCATGATACACGACATGAGAAGGAAATTGATGAGTTGGAGGAATTTTTGAATTCAAAATATGAAGAGCATTGCTCTTCATCAGAATTTTCATGTCCGCCCGGCCCAATTGGCCCTCCAGTTGGTTCTGTTGAGGAAAACATAGGTACAATGTAATTCCTTCACCAATCAAGCTAACCAAAGTACTGACAATTCAGTACCGAAAAGTTATTCTTTTGAGGATAATTCTAGTCAGTTATTTCATAGTTGGTTTGGCCAGTCACCATATGTTTCACACCCGGTTAGTACTCCTGTTACTGAAATAAATCAATTAGCCCATACTAGCTCTTCTAGCAATGCTAATATTCCTGGCTTAGATCGGATTTCTGAATTATGTAGGCTTGGGAATGAACCAACTAATGCCCCCGAAGGGAGGCATATAGTTTTTGAACCCTCTGTCTGTCGGTCTGTCCGCAATTTTCGTGTCCGGTCCATATCTTTGTCATAGATGGATGGATTTTCAAATAACTTGGCATGAATGTGTACCACAGTAAGACGACGTGTCGCGCGCAAGACCCAGGTCCGTAGCTCAAAGGTCAAGGTCACACTTAGACGTTAAAGGTCATTTTTCATGATAGTGCATTCGTGTCCGGTCCATATCTTTGTCATCCATGGATGGATTTTCAAATAACATGAATGTGTACCACAGTAAGACGACGTGTCACGCAAGTCCGTAGCTCAAAGGTCATGGTCACACTTAGACGTTAAAGGTCATATTTCATGATAGTGCATTGATGGGCGTATCCGGTCCATATCTTTGTCATTCATGCATGGATTTTAAAATTATTGGGCATGAATGGGTACCACAGTAAGACGACGTGTCGCGCGCAAGACCCAGGTCCGTAGGTTAAAGGTCCTAAACTCTAACATCGGCCATAACTTTTCATTCAAAGTGCCATCGGGGGCATGTGTCATCCTATGGAGACAGCTCTTGTTTCAAATTCAAATGGGGGCGAGTTACAGGCTGATAGATCTGAATCAAAATATGGCCCCTATGAAAAGAAAAATGGTTCAAAACCACATGTAATAGCTGGCACAGTTTCAAGCACCCAGCCGTCTAAACCCCGGGGAAATCTGATGATCATAGAAAATACTAGCACCCCTTCGGTTAAGCCAGAACTGTCTATTCCGAAGGATAACGTTAAACCTCAGTCACATGATGACTTCAAACCCTTGTCACATGATGATTTGAAACCTCGTTAACACAGTGGTCATCAGGGCGATTTCAAGCCTTGGTCACACGACAATTCTTCAGGTGACTTCCAGAGTGAATTCAAACCCCGGTCACATGGTGATTTAAAGCCTCAGTTACACAGTAGTTATCAGGGCGATTTGAAGCCTTGGTCACATGGCAATTTTTCAGATGGCGCACAAAATGAGTTCAAACCCTTGTCACACAATGGTTTAAGACCCCTGTCACACAATGACATTTCAGATAAATTAAGGCCTCCGCTATTTGATATTAATCCTCAATTACAAAGTGACTCTCAATCGCAGCATACTCTTGCGCATGCCCAACTGAAAAATGTTCAGTTTTCTTATCAAAATTCGACATTAGGTCAGGTTTCGAAACAAAGTGCGCAGCCTGTCTATACTGCGCCAAGAAGTGCACAGCCAACTTACCTTGCGTCTCGCAATCAAAGGCCCACTAGTGTACATTTCGCGTACTCTGGCTCCAGTAATATGTAGGATAGTTCTGCTGATTCTAGAGGGATTTCAACTACCAGTATTTCTCATTATATTAATCCTACATTTCATTCCTCAGTGCCACAGCCAGCGTATCATGCCTTTGCACAAACTATTCCTCAAACAGTAGTACAATCTTTTCCGGCAACGCACACTACGACTGCACTTTCGGGTTACCCGGCACCCGTCTTGTCTGCTCCGACTAATGTGCCGGCATCGCACACTACGACTGCACTTCCGGGTTACCCGGCACCTGTCTTGTCTGCTCCGACTAATGTGCCGGCATCGCACACTACGACTGCACTTCCGGGACACCCGGCATCCGTCTCATTAGCCTCGACTACTGTACCGTCACAATACCCAGCGGTTTCACAACCAGCTCCTTCTACTGTACAGCTACCGTACCCTACCACGGTACATTCAGGGTACCCAGTTGCCATACCCCTAGCTCCTACGGTACCGCTAGGGTACCCTGTGACCACAACAGTGTGTTCAACAATTACAAGTATACCTTCAAGCTACCCAAGTGCTGCTCAACAAGCTCATCTCTCTGCTCAGCAGCCGATTTCCACATCAGTGCCCCAGGGTTAGCCGGGGACCGCACACTTAGCACCTCCCTATCCCGTCTCTGCGCACCATACTCTCTCCGGAATTACCCGACCAATGATCAATGCTCACTCATTACAGTCTGCCGTCACGCAGACTTCTTTTCTCCCCTATCCGCCATCAAATATAAGTAGCGTCGCACCGGCAATAACACAACTGCCGTATCCGACATCGGTACATTCGGCGTTCCCAGCCAATGCACATCCAGGGGGACCTCCCTCCAATTCGTCGGCATATCCGAGTACTATGCCATCAGTGTTACCAGTAAAAACACAGTTGTCATTTCCGACACCGGTGCATTCGGTGTATCCAGCCAATGTACAGTCAGGAGGGTTTAACTCCAATCAGTCGATGTACCCAGCTACGCCATCTACATTACCTGTCGTAGCACCATTACCATATCCGGTGTCTGCGCCGATGGGGTATCATACTCCGGTTCAAGCAGGGACTTTCCCCCCTGCTACTTCAATGCAACTTCCTATGGCCAATCCAGCGCCCTTTCGGAGTCGGAGCATGCCCCCTTGGGGAACACCACAAGTATCAGTTAATCATACAGCTTTTACATATAGCTCAGAGTTACATAACTCTGGTCCTAGATTTAGTGGTCCAAACCTAAGTACTCCTGCTGGGGGGTTCGTTTTGAGGAGGCTGCGCTTTTGGTGCGTGGTACTCCCTGTTTGATATTTTTCTTTGTTTTTCTAAATCTAAGTTTAAGTTGCCTAAACTGCCCGAGTTTGATGACACATCCTTAGACTGGCGCTCCTTTCGCGAAAAATTTGAAAAATTCGCGAAGTTTGAAGGGTGGGATGATAATCAGTCTAAGTTTCAGTTTGAACTAAGTTTGAGTAAAAAGGCTAGTGAGTTTAACTCAAATCTCTCCCGCCGTAAACCCAACCTTTCATTTCAAAATATTCTGACAGAGCTAGAACAAAGATTTGGTGACTCCATCCCTCCAGAGAGTTACCAGATAAGATTTCAGTCTGCGACTTAGTTCCCTAACGAGAGCATCGAGGATTGGGCCGGCAGAGTATACAAATTAGCTCTGGAGGCATTCCCTGGCGCTGATGAGTTTTTTATTGAGTCTCAAGCTGTGACCCGCTTTTGCTATGGCATGACCGATGTGAATATGGCCGAGAAAGTACTTGACATTAACTTTACCTCAGTAAGGGCCTGCCTTAATAGGGTTAAAAGATTACAGTATACCTACCTTGCTTTACAAGGAAAACCGTCAGAAAACTCTTCTTCTCCTTTACGTAAACAGTCTCCTCATATCCGGGCTACCCGGGAGGACTTACCGCGGAGATCCGACCGCCAACCCTTTCAGAGGACTCCAGAATCTAATTCTACTGACCAAAGTGAGCCTTCCTTGCCCGAGCTCATGAAAAGTATGCTCAAGGTTCAAGAAATGGCCAATCAAAATTTTTTGAAGTCCAGCAGTCCGCCAATCAATATCAAACAAAATTGATGGATGCTGTGTCTTCTTTGAATGCTAAGATTGATAGGTCTCTTTCCCCAGCTAGGTCTATCCCAAATAGATTTAGCCCCAGACTGGGAAGTCCCCGAAGGCTTAGTCTGGACCAAATCAAATGCTTCAACTGCGGGGGTCCACATTTAGTTAAAGATTGTCCTAAACCCAAATTACCCATGAAATGTTTCAACTGTAACGGAGATCATTTAAAGAAAGATTGCTCTGAGATCAAAAGAACTCCATCTCCATCCGACAGGAGAGTTACCTTTAAAGAGTCTCCTCAGTCAGTGAGAAGGATGTCTACTAGCCCTCAGTCTGATTCTTTGACTGAAAAGTCCTGCAATTTGGAAGTTGGGTCCAACCCCCAACTTGAACCAAATGAGGTCCAGACAGGCACTTACGGTCTAGAGGAAATAGGAAACGTTAACATAAGGCAGTTAAAATCTGCTTCAGTTTGTAAGATTAAGATCAAAGTGGGTAATAGAAATACTTCTGCTGTGGTGGACACCGCAGCAGAAGTAACGCTAATCTCGGACGCTTTCTACCATTCATTGAAGGTTCGCCCGCCTGTCTTAAGTAAGGTAAACTTATTGATAGCAGGGAGGGATATGCCCATTCAAGGCCTTGTAGTAGGCCCCGTTACCCTCAGATTAGGTAACAAGTATTATCATGAGAATGTGTATGTCGCCCCAATTTCAGATACAATGTTGTTGGGTTTCGATTTCATTTTTAGAGAAAGAGCCGTCATCAATTTAAGACGTGAAGTACTTGATTTCGGTAGTTGGGAGGTGCCCTTAATTATAGATGGCCCCTCTTCTACACCTCAGGTCTCTAAACTGACAGTTGGCAAAAGAGTTGTGATACCTCCTGGTACAGTGGCCCGTATCCCTTGCAAAGGTGAATCCATGACCCGAGATTACATAGCCTAACCAAGACTAGGTTTAAAGGTACTTCTGTCGAGAACTGTCTGTGCTGAAGGGGCTTCCCTTTCATCGCACTCCTCCAATCCTCTGGGTCATGGGCCTACTATTGAATTAGAAGGTCATGCTGTGGGTGGGACCTGTGTGGATGAAGGGGCTCCCCTTTCATCCGATATCCCCCGTACTCAGGTTATATCACCCTTTCCTAATCAAAGTGTGGGCAGGGGGAAATTATTTGATCAATTAAGGGAACAGGTCAAAAAGGTTCCTCAATCCCAAAGTACCAAAAATCTCCCTAAATCCTGCCCCCGCCAATGTTTGTTATGTAAGGAGGTCTTTAAGGGGTGAGAACTAACCTTACATTTTAAAAGAAATCATCTCTCTCCCCCCCCCCCCCCCCCTCGTTTTAACGTACCCCCAGTAAACAGGGAAGTTTATATTCAGCGTGGTCAACGCCTTGAGTACTTGTCTACTCTTGTCCCGGAGGCGGGGAACACAATACTCGGTCTCCTCCAGGTCTTAAGAAAGCGAACTATACCCTTTTCCTGCCTGGGGATAGACAATCAACAGCAAAGAGAGTTCAACAACCTTGCTGAAGCTGATAACTGGCCCAAATGTCAAGCGTCACTCACCCCAGTCTTTGGTGTAGCCACTCTGTCAGACTGGAGATCATGTCAGATATGTCAGTATCCTTATCCCTTATTTCGGCTGCCGACAGGTTAATCTTCCATCAGGACACTGCCTTTGTCGCCGCCCCTAGCCAGTCTCTACCCGATACGGGTACTGCCAGTGTTACAACGGTTACTACCGTTGCCCCTGTTGCCTCCCCAAGTTGTTTCTTCCTCTTCCCCCGTCCCTAGTCAGATTTCTCCAGGGCCTGTGGTTAAATCACCTCCCGTTCCCCTGATGAGTTTATGCCTTCAGACTTACCTTCTCCTTGGGATTGGGCGGACTCTTATTTGCATTGGGACCGCCTAACTAGAACCATGAAAATTCCCTTGAATTCTACCATGGAAATGGTGGCTAGTCGGTTGGGGCTTCCCCATTAATCTTTCCAAATAGGAAAACGGGGCTTCGGGGTAACTAACTTCGTTGACCCTAACTTCTAACCTTCCCTGTTGGCCGTTAGGGAACTTAGAAGTTATCAGTTATTTTCATCTGTGGGTATCCATCCGCTTAGGTTATCCCAATTTTCGGAGGCGCAAAAAGCTCTCTTGCTGCGTCTCTTGAGGTCAGACTTGATCTTGGGGGCTGGTGAATTCGGTTTAGACCGAACTGCCCCACCAACAGATTGGTTACGACAGGAACGAGTGCTGGGAGAACTTATCCCCCTTGTTCGTTCGGGAAAAGTCCTGATTTTTCCACCTAAGGGGTGGGGTCTCAGGGGCTGATCCCCGCAGGATAGAGCCTAGTGCTCGACTCCTGGCCATCCTGAAAAAGGCTTCTGTGGACCCAATGTCCAGAATCCATCTTCACTGCTGGCAGGGGAGTCTGGCCTCAACTCTCCAAAGGTTGGAGAGTTTCCCAAATTGTCACTTTAGTTTTAATTGGGGGGTGAGCACGTTCTCCTTCTCCAGCAAGACGCTGGACTCCGGGCTGTCCCGGAGGATAGGTTACTGCTGGAGACAGATGCTCCGTATTACCCCCAATCAGGTTATCGCCACAGTGCCCCACACCTGCTTGGTTTAACGGCCCAAATTGCTGCGAAACATTTGGGAATTACCCCCGACAGGTTACTTGCCATTAAAGCGGCCAATGCCCGGGCGCTGTATCTTTTATAACACTCTCCAGCTCCCTATCCCCTAACTACTGTTTGTATCGTCTGGGGCTTCCCTAAGTTAATAAATTTTTCCTAAAAGTATTAGATATATCTTAAAGATAAGAGAATTATCTTGAAAGTTATTTGGGATACTTAATCTATCCTAAAGGTATTAGGTATATCTTAAAAGTATAAGATCTATCTTGAGAGTTATTAGGATAATATGGATAATTGTTTTGTTATCAACTTGCAGAATTTGCTGCTTGTTGTCTCTGTTTAAGATTTTTCGGCGACGCCGTCTAAATTCGTTTTCGTTACCTATGGCACGTGACTTCAGTTTGCAAATCAAACTACTTGATAACGCATTATAGATAATTTATCAAAATGGAAGATTTATGCAACACTTTGCCTGATTGGACGAGAGTGTCAATTTCTTTCACTCTGTTGATTGTGCTACGCTGAGTGAAATGTAGACAAAGCATTTATCCTAAACGACGCTGTTCACAGTTTTAAAGCCAACTTTGGCTCAGTATATTTAGCAAGAATATTGATATATCTCAAAATGATAAGTAAGTTTAATAAATATGATAAAAACCTGTTCAAATACCAACACAAATCGAATTAAAGAAAGAGCTAAATACGGTCTGCGTATCACATGAATAAGGGTGTGATAAGAGTCTTTTATGTAGAGAAGTGCTTTTTCAAAGATTTCCTTGTGTGTATGAAAAGGTTTCTTGCTTTTGTGACTTATTCAGATTGCATATTAAAATGAGTACTTGTTTGCTTTGATATATTTGTTATAAATTATTTAACTGATTTATTATATATGAATATTTTTCTTTAGTATGGTATGCAAATATTGAACTCAGTTGAAATCTGTTTTATTATATATATGCTATATAATGACTGAATCTCATTACGCTGAAATGAAGGTACGCTGCATACAGTTTATCTATGTGATATGACTACGGTCAAACTTTGCTTATGAAACAGAAATATTGAAATAATTACAATTGTATGTTTTGCTTGACCTTCACTTTTTTATAGGTGTGACGTAATTGTCCAGCGAATATGCTGTTTGTTAAAGCAGGATCAATTGGCCTATTTTAGAAATAAATAAAAATAATAAATAAAAAAATCCTTTAATTGATTTTTTCTCATGTATTCTAATCAAACTTGATTTGTAGCATCTTTATTAGGCTCGCAGCCAACTTTGTTCAGCTGGGACATTTGACCCCTTTTAGGGGCTGCTAGAGCTAAAACTAGAAATGCCTTTATACAGCGTCTCATGAACAGCTTGGTGGATCTTTGTCATACTTGGTCTGGAGCATCATTATAAGGTCCTCTTCCAAATTTATTTATATAGGAACTTGGGCCCTATTAGGGACCACTATAGCTAAAAGTAGATATGCCTTTCTTCGCATTAACCACTAAAATGTAATGGATTTTTATCAAACTCGATGTGTAACAATATCGTAAGGTCTCCTGCTATTTTGTTACAAATTGGGATAGGGACCAATTTAGCTAAAAATATAAACACGTTTAATGACCTGTAATTATTCGTCTAAGGATAAACGAAACAAAATTGCAATCCTACGAAACCTTTGCGAAAACTTAAAAGAGAACCATTTAAATTGTTAAAGTGCGGTGTTTAGTTTTGCAATTTGAAAAATGTTAGATGAAAGATGAATGTTAGATGAAAAATTCATAAACTTCTTTCCTTATTACAATTCGCCGACCATCATTTTTAAAGATATTTCTTGTTTGAATTATATCCTATGACAAATAGTCCTTGTTGTATGTAATATTTTATTTTTTATTGAAAAAAAAACTGATACCAAGTTTTAAATGCATTGGTCACAAAGATATTATTTCTGTTAGCCTCAACTCCCCCGGTGTTCATCAGATTCCTAGGGGAATAAGGTTATTCTTCCTATTACAACTCCTTAAGGAAAAAGGTTATCCTTCTTAATAAAACTCCTTAAGGAAAAAGGTTATCCTTCTTATGAACTTCTTAGGGAGAAAGGTTTTCCTTTATAATAAAACTCCTTAAGAAACAAGGTAACTCTTCCTAATATAACCCTTTGGGGGAAAAAGTTACCCTTCCTATTAAAATTAATCGGAGGGGATTCTCTTCCATTTTTGGTTAAAAATACTACAATTTTGAGAGATTCTCTCGAAATAACCCCTTGTGGACAACTAAAAAAATAGAAGAGGGAGAAATGTTGTCGTGGTGGTCTTCCTTGTCTCCCTTGTCAACGGATGTTATGGTCAGCTGATCGTCGTGGCAGTCAATCAGAATTGAGCATCTTTGGTCTGATAAATTCGGAGGGAGAAGGCAATATTCAAGAGCTTTCTGTCGAACCAGATACATCTACCTTGTTATTGTGAGTTGCTTTATATTTTTGCTTGATTATTATTCCTTTGTATTTATATTTCACTCGTCCAGACAACACTACTTACACTTTCTACTGCTGACACTGTAAAAATATCCACAACTCGTGTATCAGTTACTTATGACATTGTGAAAATGCTGACACTGTCAAAAATATCCACAACTCTGTGTATCAGTTACTTATGACATTGTGAAAATGCTGACACTGTCAAAAATATTCACAACTCGTGTATCAGTTACTTATGACATTGTGAAAATGCTGACACTGTCAAAAATATCCACAACTCTGTGTATTAGTTACTTATGACATTGTGAAAAAGTTTCTCATACTTACATGTGATAGTGCTGACAGTGAAATATATCTGCAAGACCTGTGACATTGTTTGTAAAAAGTTCCTGTTACTTACATTTGATAATGCTGATATTTATCAGTAATCGGTAACATTGTTTGTCTCTTACCTGAGAGATTGCTGCCATTGTGTAAATGTTGCCAGAGCACTTTTATATACCTTTCCATTGATTGTCTCTTCCAGCAGGTCAGCAGTTTTATTTGGGTATGCTGCCTGCTTTTTAATTTTGTCTTTTGGCAGTTTCTGTGATATGCAGGCTCAATAACCACATATCCCCTCTCTAAGTTCCAGTTTGTTTAGTTCTGTCCATTTTTGCTTACCTGCTTTTGTGATCGCCCTTCGTCCGTCCGTCCGTCCACAATTTCTTGTGAACACGATAGAGACCACATTTTGCAAGCAATTTTAATCAAACTTGTACAAAACTTTTGGCATGATATATCGGTTCCTTTTGAAAACTGGCCAGATCCCATCATGAGTTCTAGAGTTATTGCCTCTTAAAGGTCCAGAATTTGCTATTTTTGTGCGTTAACAATTTCTTGTCTGCACGATAGTGGTTTCATTTACGATTCTATTTTAACCAAACTTGCACCCAACTTGTATCATCATAAGATCTTGGTTCCTTTCTTGAACTGGCCAGATCCCAATATGGATTCCAGAGTTATGGCCCCTGAAAGGGCAAAAATTAGCTATTTTGACCTTGTCTGCACGATAGCAGCTTTATTTATGATTTGATTTTTACCAAACTTGCACACAACTTGTATCACCATAAGATCTCAGTTCTTTTCTTGAACTGGCCAGATTCCTTTTGGCTTCCAGAGTTATGGCCCCTGAAAGGACCAGAATAAGCTATTTTGACCTTATCTGCACAATAGCAGCTTCATTTATGATTTTATTTTAACCACCATAGTAAACAACTTGTATCACCATACGATCTTGGTTCCTTTCTTGAACTGGCCAGATTCCGTTATGGGTTCCAGAGTTATGGCCCCTGAAAGGGCCAGAATTAGGTATTGTAACCTTGTCTGCACAATAGCAGCTTCATTTATGATTTGAATTTAATCAAACTTGCATAGAACTTGTATCACCATAAGATCTCGTTTTCTGTCTTGAACCGGCAAGATCCCATAATGGGTTCCAGAGTTATGGCCCCTGAAAGGACCAAAATAAGCAGTTTTAACTTTGAACAATAGCAGCTTCATTTAGGAGTTGATTTTAACCAAGCTTGCACACAACTTGAGTCACCACAAGATCTTGGTTCCTTTCTTGAACTGGCCAGATTCCTTTATATGTTCCAGAGTTATGGCCCCTGATAGGGCCAGAATAAGCTATTTTAACCTTGTCTGCACAATAGCAGCTTCATTTATGATTTGATTTTAACCAAACTTGCACACAACTTGTATCACCATAAGATCTCGATTCCTTTTTATACGCCCAAAGGGACGTATTATGTTATCGCCTCGGTGTCCGTCTGTCTGTATGTCTGTTTGTTAGCAATTTTCCTTCCGCTCTGTAACTCTTGAACCGCTTAAAGGATTTCAAAGAAACCTGACACAAATGTTCACTTCATCGAAACGACGTGCACAGCATTTCTATACCTTGTAAGAATTTTTTTTTTTCTGTTTGGTTAAATTTCGTCCCTTTGTTGTTCCTGTCCTTCGGACTTAGATATTTTTTCTGAGGACTTATTTTTATTTTTAATTTCTTCCCTTTGTTGTTCCTGTCCTTTGGGCTTCATCAGTCAAAATTTTGCTCCTATCCTCCTCTGATGTAATCCTTCCGGCATGAAACTACTGGCCTGATTTGAAAATAATTGTATTTGAAGTAACTTTAAGAAAATTTCAACCATATTTTAGTGCAGTGATAACAGGTGAGCGATATAGGGCCATTATGGCCCTCTTGTTTCGTTTAGGGAACAGCCATTATTTTATATGGGGACCATATGCCGCTTTTCATGGAACTGCAATCTGTGCATCATTGAAGGTTCCATCTGCACCGCCGTATGAACACATCTGCGGATGTCTTTAAATTACATTCTGGTACTTCTAACATGTGTAAATATTGCTTTCTACTCAATCCGGGGCTAGAGAGCGTGGACGGTAGCTTGCACTTCCACTACCGTCCATGAACAGGCTCAATCAAACCAAGCCTGCAACATTTTCGTTTATGTCGTGTTGGGCGACCTTTGGTTTTCCACATTTTATTTTACACTCAGGCTGCTGTAAGCAGTATTCTCTGGAAAAGTTGACCAAGCTCTTTCCAATGCAATAATCTACTGTCCATTCCTGCAGCCAACCTCTACATTGTACACTGTACAGTAACACTCATTTAATAAAGCTTTAGAAACTGATAACACTATTTGATAAAATACATTTGATATTATTAACATAATTTTTGTCCAACTTGCTTTCCTATGATTACATTGCCAATATATTTACATATGCATTTTAATAAAATAAAGTTATTTATCCACATTTCTGGTATATATTTTACTCCCATCTATATTTTAAGATGTTTTAATACTAGTATACTAATTTCAATATTTTTTGAACTTTTTATTCAGTATTGGCGGTGCCCCAGTGTGTTACTTTATTTGTTCGTTTTGTCCTCGTGTGTTTGCTTTTTATGCGAGTGTGGGCGTGGGTGTGTTTGTAGTGTGCACGTCTGTGTGCTGTGGGTTTCGTTTTGAGGAGGCTGCGTTTTTGGAATATGGCATTCCTTGTTTGATATTTGTCCTTGTTTTTTATTTAAACTAACATTTGAACTAATAATTTACTTGTTCAGTGTCAATCTTTGTGCTTTATGTGTGGTCTTGTGAATGGCAGCTTAATGGGATACTTCTATTCTGTTGGGTTTAACGTCGCACCGACACATTTACAGGTCATATAGCAACTTTCCAGCTTTGATGGTGGACGAAGACCCCAGGTGCCCTCCGTGCATTATTTCATCACGAGCGGGCACCTGGGTAGAAACACCGACCTTCCGTAAGCCAGCTGGATGGCTTCATCACATGAAGAATTCAACGCCCCGAGTGAGGCTCGAACCCATATCGATGAGGGGCAAGTGATTTGAAGTCAGCGACCTTAACCACTCGCCCACATAGGCCCGCTTAATGGGATACTCTTCTTGGGATGCCACGTCTATGTTCTCGTTTTGACTGAAAATTATATTTGATTTAAACATAACTGTCTAAAGTTAAAATCCCTACTAACCCTTACCATGCTAAACACGACTGATTCTGCCTTTGTGACCAGTGCAGATCATGTGCAGTCTGATCATGAGCTGCACTGTTCGCCATTCAGTCAGTAAAATTGTGGTATGCACCCCTTTTTAACAGTTAATGGTACTGTCCAAATGGAAAGATGGACAAGTTCATTACTGAAATTTAGCAGGGTAAGAGCTACATGAGAATTTTGCATCACGCTGGTTTGCTATAAGACTCTTGATAAAAGTCTATAAAAGATTTCATCCGCATAAGGAAGCAATTTTATTTGGGTTTTACGGCGCACCAACACAGTATAGGTTATATGGCGCCAAACAGGACTACAAATTTTGGTTTCACATCTCATTTACATCGAAATAAAAACATGAGGTATGGAATCAAAATTTGCATACCTGCTGGAATCACAGAGTTGTAGCAAAACCAAGTGTCAAGACCCTATTAGTCGCCTCTTACGATCATGCAAGGGTAAGGCAGTGGTTCCAATTCTTTTCATACACCGATCGTCCCAGAACCACATGGAGCTAAAGGAAAGAATGTCTGCATAATTATTTCCGGTCTTCCTATATTATACTATCATACATGTACATGTGGAATTTATCATTACAGAATTCAGCCGGACCGAGGTCACAGTACATGACAGATTTGAGAGCTGGCAAGCCACCTTGTACTAACTGGAAACGACTGAAAAATTGTTGAAAAAGACGTTAAACCCGAACACACACACACACACACACACACACACACACACTAACTGGAAACAGCGTACATTAGCTGTGGGCATCAGAAATTTGAGGTAAAATATTAAATTAATATTTAACATGTTAATCTGAAAATCTAAGGTATTTAAGCTGGCCATTGTCCTTCGCCTTTAACTCAAACAATTGCCCAGGGAAATCTGTGACACATCTGCGATTATAATTCATCCTTTTTTGTATTGCAAGTGAAGAAATGGTTTTGGGTTGTTGTTTTTTTTTTTACAAAACTGTTGGTGGTTTACTAGCTACGGAAACTGAAGGATACTTCTGGATCAGTTTGAATGACAACATCAATGTATTGTGGTGTTATGCTTGAATTGAATTTTGACTGATACATTGATGTGACTGTAAACTATTTCAATTACCGTGACGATAATATTCTTTTAAAGATATGCCATGACAAAATGTTTCGTACAAAAACAAGGACAAAGGTCCAACAGCAAATGTCACATTCAAGGAACGCAGCCGCCGATACAGCATACCACATGGAAATGTTGGTAATTGAAACTGTATACACATACAAAGTTACTGAGCACATGTACACAGTCGCACAAACAAAAGCAATAATAACAAAGAAGTTACAGAAATAAAAAATAATTGAAGACAGAACACAGTAGGATGTCGGCTTGGAAACTACCACATGGGAGTTTAAACTAGTTTACTGGCGCCAAATCTCACACTTTATGCCGTACCATGTCCCTTGGCAAAGTCTTCTCGTGGAAGTATTTGCCCAAAACCTTCCCATGGCAATTTACTTTCTGAAATCTTTCAATTGCAAAATTCAAAATAAAAGCAAATATCTCATTTTTATGCCCCCGAAGGGAGGCATATTAGTTTTCAACTGTCCGTCCGTTCTTCACAACGTTAACTTTTTGCATGACGGCACTTTACTCGCGAACTACTGCACCCAGGACCTTCGAACTTCACATGCTGATAGAACTTCTTGAGTACACGACCCTACTGACTTTGGGGTCACCAGGTCAAAGGTCAAGGCGCTGCGGGGGCATTTGTCACCCTTAGTGACAGCTCTTGTTAACTTTTGAAGTACTTTGTTAAGGTAAAACGATATTTTTCTTTCCAATTCATTTTGTGAAGACAGTACATTGACTTTATTCCGACGAATACTTATTCTGTTATTTTAATATACATGTAATTTACTTTAAAATGTACGTGAACTAAAATTCATAAATGCAATTTTTAAGTGCAATTCCTTCAGCAAGAACAATCATATTGTCAACAAATTTTCCAACAATATACTAGTCCAATACATGTTTTACCGTATACTTAAAAACATTCTCAAAAAGTTGTCCCTGTTTCAAATGAATGCCATATGTAAAGAAATGAAAATAAACAATTGCTGAAAATTATTTTAAACCTAGTTATGTGAAATTACAGCAATGGAACATTTTTACGAATACATCAAAACGAAAATATGTAACAATTCTTTTAAAATGGTGAGGGCTGTCCAACAGTCTGGCCTCTTGAGCCCTTTCCAGAAATTAATACATATATCTGTAAAATTGACAATCGATTTGTATAGTAACATACATGTTTTATATGCTGTTCAAATGTTATGTAAAACTACTCTTTTTGTTTATGTGTTTCTTTTTGAAAATATGAACCATAACGTTAATAGGAATGTTTAAAACGATAAAAGTTGGTGCAAGTGCAAACAGGAGTTCCCCTCTATCCGAAAAGTCAACGTGAAGCAGTGGACAATGCCAGAGCAAACAAAAATTTGTAAATTTAGAAAATATCATTTGTTCTATTCCGAGGAAAAGCAAACATTCAAAATTTATTAATGTATATCGTTCACTTATCGTTATCGTTATCATTATCGCTTAATATCATATTGCATGTGAATCTGTAGGTGTTAATTCATTACTTGGCTCAATGTCTATTTTCATCTGCTTTTTATCAAGTTAGAATCTTTACGATAAACAAAACAAACAGTAGCTGTGGTTGTAAAAACAAAAGAGCAATGCCCGACTTTCCTTACTATATTGTTCTGTATATTGATGTCTGTAAAGTGATAAGGCGCTAGTCTGATTATAGGTTAACGTTCAATCGGTAATTTAGACTTGGTAAATCCACATTATTGTTGTCAAAAATCGTAGACTTTATTTAACTGTTCAAATAAAAGAAGTAAAAAAATTAGTTAGAAATGTATTGGATTATTTGCTAGGGTTCTTTTCCCTACATTTTAGAAATTTATCTACATAATTATCCATGTATTACGTGATATTGGTTCAATATGAATGAAATTAGTTTCAAGAACTGTACATACCAAGTAAATAATTACAATCTTTACATTGAGTCGCAACAAATAATGTTTAACTCTATAAAATATATGACCATTTTGTGTCGATTCGCCGTAAACCCAACTCACTCACTCTATAAAATAACTCACCAGAACAGTAGAAAGAAAGGAAGTAAAACACAACAATTAGAATAATGACTACGATGTTACAGTAAAATAACAATTGAAAAACACCTTTCCTATAAACAATCCTATAAACTATCCTATAAACAAAGTTCGTTTTCAAACATCACACGATGCGATTTATTCATTAGGCGACATTTTATTTAGCAATACAAATAACAGCAGACACATACATTAGCATATTTGTTGTCGAAAAAACGTTTTAAAATAACAATCCTTAGAGAGTTTTTGACAGGATGCTAAACACGTGACCTTGCTCCGATTTACATATATACTTTAGTTTCTTTGTAGATAATTATACCAATAGAACTAAACTTTTTGGCATAATACACACTTGTATTTGTGTGACTGCGATTATGTAAAAAACAAAGACAAATATCAAACAGGGAATCACGGGTACTAAACAGTGCTTGCGGCACCGCCTGTGCCGATGAGGAATGAAGGCACTTCGCTTCCGGTACCGCAGGCATTTCGACAATGTTGACAAATCAAGCGCTATCGGTGAGTGATTTTTTTCGTTTTTGTCATTTTGTTACTGCATGTAGAATTTTTTCAAAAATAGGGGAATGCAGCGGGGTGTAGAAGTACCTCATGAACATATCCGTGCTAAAGTTTGTGGGAAATAATCAAGTTCCTAGAAATGTAAGGACAAATAAGTTGGGAATGAAACGTGATTTTTTCACAGCAGTGACTGTTTAGACTCATTTCTTTCCGCTGACCCAAACCATATCGTCTCTGCCGTCGTAAAACATATTTATAAATGATATGTTATCTGCAAAAACATAAAATGTGTCCAGAAAATTCCGAATTTGAACCTTATGCCTATTTTGAAAATGTGCCGCAGGCATTTCCGATGGTGCCGCAGCCCCTTCGAGGTGCCGCAGGTACTTCTTAAAGTATCGGGGCATAAATTTGGCCCAAAACTAACCAAATCTCGAATAACTAGCATTCGTGCGATTATATATTATATTCACAAACATTTTCAATACATGCGATGAGTTATCAGATCAAAAAGTTTAGCAATTTATACCTGATAATGTAGTGTCAGCACTCTCAGTAAATGCATTTAAATCGCGTTTAGATAAACATCGGGTGGGTCTTTCCATAAAATTTAAGGCTAGTTGCTATCAATGATGTTGTGACATTGTGATGACTATAAGTTTATAAGAATATAACGTGTGTGAAGAATGCATCATGTATACGGAAGTTGCTACTGACGAAGAATTTGGGAGAACATAAAGGAAAGGGCCGTCAGAAACGATATGTTTATATGGATTTATTCACATGTGGCCTCCACAACAGTATGAACAGTATGAACAGCAATCGGTTTATATTCGCGAGTACTCTGAAACTCTACACCATTGCTTTAGTCAGTTGAAGCAAACTGTATTTTCCAAACATTGTACTTGTTATGATTGTCATTAGAAAAAAAAGATAATGAACATGAATTTCAGAAATGCAGACATCTTTTCTCAAAATAAATTATGAATAACAAGAGACAGTAATAAGTTGACAGGTATAACCCATGTTCTCTTGGTGTGCTATCTTATTCATAAACCTATTGTCAAAACATTTATAACAAGAGCCACGAGACAGCAAAACCTCGACTATTCGAATTCTGGAATATAACCTTTAATGTTAAAATATCTATAAAGTTTATGCTATAACATAGGTTTATAAACCTTGAGAAATGTGGTAGGTTTCAATTCAATATTTGCATTAATGCTGTTCATACTGTTCATACTGTTGTAGAGGCCACATGTGAATAAATCCATATAAACATATCGTTTCTGACGGCCCTTTTCTTTGTGTTCTCCCAAATTCTTCGTTAGTAGCAATTTCCGTATACATGATGTTCTTCACACACGTTATATTCTTATAAAATTATCGTCATCACAATGTCACAACACCATTGATAGCAACTAGTCTTAAATGTTATGGAAAGACCCACCCAATGTTTATTTAAATGCGATTTAGATGCATTTACTGAGGGTGCTGGCCAACACTACATTATCAGGTATAAATTGCTAAACTTTTTGATCTGATAACTCATCGCATATTGAAAATGTTTGTGAATATGATATATAATCGCATGAATGCGAGTTATTCGAGATTTGGTTAGTTTTATGCCAAATTTATGCCAGTGCCTGCGGCACCTCGAAGGGGCTGCGGCACCGTCGAAATGCCTGCGGCACATTTTCAAAATAAGCATAACGTTCAAATTAGGAATTTTCTGGACACATTTTATGTTTTTGCAGATCTCATATCATTTATAAATATGTTTTACGACGGCAGAGACGATAGGGTTTGGCCCAGCGAAAAGAAATGAGTCTAAACAGTCACTGATGTGAAAAAATCACGTTTCATTTCCAATTTATTTGTCCTTACATTTCTAGGAAACTGATTATTTCCCACAAACATTAGCATGGATATGTTCATGAGATACTTCTACACCCCGCTACATTCCCCGATTTTTGAAAAAATTCTACATGCAGTAACAAAATGACAAAAACGAAAAAAATCACTCGCCGATCTCGCTTGATTTGTCAACATTGTCGAAATGCCTGCGGTACCGGAAGTGAAGTGCCTTCATTCCTCATCGGCACAGGTGGTGCCGCAGGCACTGTTTAGTACCCGTGGGAATGCCACGTACTCCCCAAAACGAAACCCACAGCACGCAGACGCGCACACCACAAATACACACACAGCCAACACATTAGGACAAAACGAACAAACAAAGGAACACAGTGGGGCACCGCCTTGGAACGGTCGGTGGCAAAAACACCACTGGGGAGCTTAAACCGGTTTGTGGTGCGCACCCAACCTCACTCTTACCCCCACCATGCTCCAAAGACACGGGACAAATTCTAGATTTAACATATAAGATGTGTG
This sequence comes from Mercenaria mercenaria, assembly GCF_021730395.1. Taxonomy (NCBI): domain Eukaryota; kingdom Metazoa; phylum Mollusca; class Bivalvia; order Venerida; family Veneridae; genus Mercenaria; species Mercenaria mercenaria. The sequence continues at coordinate 33,234,032 of NC_069362.1, forward strand.
ACAGCCCCTACTTCTTCAAAATCATACAATAATTCGCTTTTTAAGTTTGAACATGACGTCATTTCAAATAAAATTTATAGATTGCATTCTAGAAACGTCCAGACATATGGCAATGAAGTGATAAAATAGAACATGTGGAAACTCAGCAAAAATGAAAATTGCAGACTCGGTTTGAGCCTGTTGATGGACGCCCTCTAACCCCGGGTTGAATAGAAAAAGAACAAGGACAAATATCAAACAGGGAATGCCATGTTCCTAAAACGCAGCCTCCCCATTTACACATGCTACAAATACAAAAAAAAATTTAGTGTGTTCAAACGGCGGTGCACATGGAACTTTCAATGATTCACGTTCGTGTAATTAAAAGCGGCGTATGGTCCCCACTTAAAATAAATAATGCATTTGTCCTAAACGCGAGAAAACAATAGGCAGAACTGAACAAAGTGGAATTTAAAAGGGGATCTGTGGTTATGCGTCTGCATATCACAGAAACTGTCAAAAGACAAAATAAACAGACACCATATCCAAGGGGTGAGGGGTGATTATGCAATACCACAGACACTTGGATGTCAGAAGCTGTCCCCCCTCCCAGTCTGCCCCTGCCAGCCTTTAGCCAATATATTTTCGCCTTTTAAATCAAACTGAGCACATGCCTCGATCATACAACAACTTCTGTTACCATTTCAATATATTTAAAAAATCTCCCATATACTATCAATGCTCAGAAAAACTAAAGACAACTTACTTCGCAATGTAAACACGATTTTCTTGCCCAAGGAATAGGAGAATGGTTCCACATCTTGCATTGCGCAGCCTATTCCCCTGATCAAGCCGGGACACAGAAGGTATAATATGTAAACGACTACTTATCGGAATCATCATTTCCGTGAGCGCCAAATTCAAAATCTTAACGTATTGGTTGTGATCGGGGAGAAATGTGGAAAACAACGCACTGTGCATCTTGGTAATATTTCTTTACACAGTTTATGAAGTATTTACCAATAACATTATATTTCAAACTTGTACGATTCATGTAAATCTTAAATAAACAGTAAATTGTGTTTGTTCCATTTCGTACTCAATTTATTCGACCCACATTTTTGTACGTTACAAATTGCGCAAGTATTCTAGATACAAGATTTTATCAAAATAAGTCTATGTTTATTATCCGAGTACTCGTACAATCTTGGAAAAACATCACTATAGTCACTCTAGTTAATATGTCCCTTTGAATTATATTTTGGCAGGATTGCAAAATAAAATGTTCGTTTTTATTTGAAGGTTACAAGAGCGGTATGAAGAGACAGACTCTTCTGAAATCCGTCTTACTGATATCTATCAAAGATACCAAGAGGAAGGGGGTTCTCTTAAAAGCCTTTCGGTTGGAAAATTTGTGAATCGTGTTTTCCTGCAGGCAAAGTCCATCCGACGATTCAGCTCTGCTACATCAAAGGAGGAAAAATATATTTAGGTCTTTCAGAAAAAATCCCAATCTCTTCAAAATTAGCAGAAAATTTCAGTGATATAAAGAAGTTGATCCCGTCACCTTTTTTGTAAATATTGAAAATGAGCAAGAAGTCCATATTTCAATGATCACTGACACTTTAATTAATGGTAATTCAATCATTAAAAAGGTAGTTTTCAAAGTAAATAACACATGGGAGTTATCAATTGGTCAAACGGTGATAGATCTTGATGAATGCAATATGGAAAAGTCATTCGTTCTTACAAGAGAATGCATTCAATATATTTGTAGTCTAGCATACAAGGTAAAGTTGTGTAACGGTAAACAGAAAGAAAATATTGAAAATTTAAAATTGAACAGCCAAGTCACAGAGTATCTAGGTACAGAAAAGACAGCAATATATAGAAGTTTTAAGTGTAGTCGGACTTTACCATTCCTCTATATTGGAGATTCTTGTCGTTTTTGCTCTAAATTCAGGAGATGCCATCCATCCTCAATTTCAAATCCGTCCAAAATGGTAAAATTCCAAAGTGACACTCTTAAATCTGTTTCAAGTAAATCCACTTATTTAGGTAAAAAACGCCATCCAGTACCGATAACGAAAGTACAAATGCTTCTGACAATCTTGTTCTAAAAAAAGTAATGATGAAGATATGAGAAAAATACTTGAGGAGGTCCTTCCACAAGCAAGTGGGGAAATGTTAGATTTACTAGTTGATCAAAAGAAAAACTTGACAAGAAACCCTTATGGTAGACGCTGGGACAAGAAGACTATTAGTCTTTGTTTATCTCTTTGGTGTAGAAGCAAAAAACACTATGCTATCCTTAAGGAGAGCAAAGTATTAATCCTTCCATCAAGTGATACCCTGCATCTTTATAAAGGTTCTGTAGATCAGAAAGCAGGTTTTAATAAAGATGTTTTAAAGTGGATGGCTGATTCTGCTAAGGAGTTTAAGTCTGAAGATGGTATGTGTGGTGGCATAGCGACTGATGAACTGAGCATACAAGAAGATATTTGTGTAATACATAGCAGTGGGGAGGTAAGGCTAATAGGTTTTGTTGATATGGGAGACGAGGCCGACTCTTTGAGAAAAAATTAGCAAATCATGTTTTGCAGTTTTTATATATTGGGCTGAATGGTTTCCGTTTCGCATTTGCTTGTTTTCCTGTTACACAAACCAAAGCAGGAAATCTCCATTTTCTTTTTTGGAAAGCTGTACAAGATCTAATTAACTATGGTTTTAAAGTCTGTTTTGTCTCTATGGATGGAGCATAAACAAAAAGGGACTTCATGAGAATGCTTTTCAACGAATCTTCTCCTGAAGCGCAAAACTTTTCAATAAAAAATATATGGTTTCCAGAACACCCCCACCCAATTATATTTATAATGGACTATTCTCACGTAATTAATCGTATTAGAAACAATATTTTAAAAAAAAGCGGCAAAGATAATAAACGCCAGTTAACATATCGTAATCCAATACTGTGGGAACACCGGATCAATGCCTTCAAGTGGTATAGAGACAGTAACAGTTTTCCAATACATCATAAACTGACTAATGAGCACCTTTTTTTTAACTCAAGAGTCAAAAATGCGAAACAAATTGGCAGAAGATGTAATGGATAAAGAAATGCTTAATTTAATGCAATCATTTAATACCTTCCTTGGCGAAACTGGGGACATTCTTGATGATACTATAAATTTATTAAGGGCTACTAGCACTATGGTTTCCGTTTTTAGGTATAAAAGACCTATAGGGGATAGTGTAAAATAATCAGTTGGGTTAGACAGTACACCAGCTACACACCTGTCAAGTTGTTATATGATGCATGTTTGTAATTGTTTATTATATCAAACCCACACGTTTTATACGTCAAATTGTCAGACAGTACATATATATGATGTTAGAGAATGCTATATATTTGGCTGTTTTTAGATATCTCGGGGAGAAGAAGTCAGAAGGGCTTAGGGGTCCGGCTGGACTCAGACCTAGGAATGGGTCTCGTAGATATTAAGTTAGGTTTTGAATATGACACTTGTTAAGACTTAAGAAGTTACAAAATGAATTATGAAAGTTATGTACGAAATATTCCACTGTGTAAATAAATATCAAAAACGTTCAGACTCGTTTCGTGTCGTGTGTCGTGTTGTGCTACGTGACACAATTTATTCAATTTATGGTGCCGTGACCAGGATGTCGAATTTCAGGATGGGTTGTTGCGACATTACCAAGCGAAGTACTACTGCCAACGACGACACGCTGCCAAGACGAATGAAGAGAAACTGTAAGTTACCATCTTACCTATCTTCTTGTATAATTTTGCAAGCTAGTCTTTTCTTTTATTAAATTTTTGTTTCTATTTTTGAACAAAATTTCAAGGTAAATTTATTTTGATCAATTGTTAGACATGAAAAGAAATTCAAATTTATAAAATAATAAAATCTAACTCATAATATACAAAATTCTTTAAAAAAAAGTAAAATAATAGAAAAAAAAACGTAAAAAGTAAGAAACAATGCATTGAGGAAAATACTCAAGAGACTGAATTAAGAAATGCAAATGTGAAAATATTTGTTTTTCGAAAATTTTACTTGTCATATTATGTTTATTTTACTTGTTCCATATGATATTTGTTTCCCTTATGGCCACATTTAAACAGTTTTGAGCATTCTCGCATTGACAAATTGTTTAAACGAAGGAAAATAGATTGTCCTATGAAACTTGTGTATAGTCATAAATATGCGCAAAATGAGTTGTAAATAGTTTCTGTTGAGGTTATGGGTAATATTTCATCACGAATATATGTGAAAATACAAGGAACGGCTGAAAACTAGTTAAATACGTGGAATTCGTGTTTAAGATGTTTTATGCATGATAATGCATTGTTGGGTTAAATTGTCATTGCTGAATAAATGTGTACATGGTTATCTTTCTAACCATATGGTTACTTCAGGTATCAGTAAATAAAAAGGTTGGTCTTGTCTGTTGTGCTGGAAATATTTTGAAGCCTGATATGGCACAAGAATATGTTATTATGCAAAAATGACTTGATATTTTCGCTGGAACATGTGTATTCCAATAAGGTTGAATTTATATATATTGTGAGATACTTAGAGTTACTCGATATTGTGTTGTGAGACTGGAAGTTGTTATCCCAGTTGTTTTGTAAGATGTATACTATTATACAGACACAGATACTGTCTTCCGAAATATTTAATCGGAGTCTTACTATCATAGCGTGAAATCGATGCATATATTGCATTATGAGGTACGTGTGTTTACCGGGTATTTCAAGTTCAACAGCTTTTGTTTATGAGACCTGATGTAGTATTTTTGTCAAGAGTTGCAAAAACAGTCGAATGTGCTGTTACTTTTAGGTTACCTTTCATGGTTTTTAAGCAGGGTATTTTGCCGGAAAATTTATATTTTTCTCGCGGACGACATAATATTTCTGTTGAATCATCTAGAAAGGTTACATTGTGTAAATATAATCATGGAAGAAATCATTATCAGTTATTCTGTTATATATTGGTGTTGGTTTTGTATGTATGTCTGTTTGTATTTGGAAATGACTAAATGCTTTATTTTGTAGAATTTTATAGCTATCTTATACATTTTTAACTTGAAAAGTATATTTTTATGTTGAGAACATGTTTTGCTTTTTGTTAGAAACATATTTTGGCTGATATCTTTATTTTTCGAATAATGTAAAACGTAGGACATAGCTTGTAAAAAAGTACAAAGAAGTAAGGTTTTCGGTAACATAACGGTTTATTCGAAGTACAGATACCACTTATGAAAAGAAAGTACGAACGAACTGCCTTGGATAAAATACGAACTGTCCGAAATAAAATACCAACAAACTGTCAAATTAACATGGGAAAAAGTGTATTCCAAGTCGACATTATAAGTCTTGTCGTATTGTGGACTGTCATTATATAATAGCCAAAGGGAGACTCATTACATATAACGGTTACATATTGGGAAGTACCTGTCAAAGCAAAATGATGACATTAGCATTGTGTATTATGACAATTTGTAAACATGCAGACTTGATTTTATCTGTCATAAACTGTCATTTATGACAAATGGGAACAATGAATAACAAAGTATTTTCGGAGGTCATCGGAATATTGGACATGACTTTAATAAAACAGTAATATTATAACTTGGAGAACTCTAGATAATTTCAGAAGTTAGCAAATGAAATTAGATGGATGAACATCATAAACATGGATAGTGCGGTACAACGTTATGGCCTATGACGGGAGATTCTTAGCTACAGAGATTGTAGGTGATGCGTTACGCTGTATAAGAATGTCGGAACCAAAGGACAAATGTGTAGAAAGATGGCGAAACCAAGCGACAATGGCGAAAGTGGACTGCAAGCTGTCAGCCTGTGAAGTTTGGCGAAGAAAATGGTCCAGTTGGGAAATTACAGAACACTAAAAAAAACTAATTATCTTCTCTCTCTTTCTACTTATCAATACACAATTCATACATTTTGGTCATTACATATCGATTAAGATCTGTAGTCAAATATCAAAATATTCGAAACTAAGATTAATGTGCTGATTAAAATCTTTGTATAAATAAGTGAAATTTAAATACATGTATCATGATAAATTTTTATACACGCAACAATAATAACAAGCAATTTAGCAATGTTATTAAACGAAATTGTTATCTTTTTCCTAACTCTTATATAGCATATATTCTAAAAGATACTCACCTGTGTTTTGCTTTATTTTACAGATATTGGTTTTGTGAAATATGAATGTAACACGGGTTAAAGAAAAAGTCTTGGAGGAAGAAAGGAGAAGTGCCACTACAAAGGCCGATATAAAATATAAAAAAAAGACTTTCTATGAATAGTGAAAATTGTTTAGTTTAAAATTCTATTCTCCTTTGTTCTTGTTTACATTAATTGCATAAATGACTTAAGATTTTTTCTTTAACGCTGTTTCTTTAATATCATTCTTCAGATTGTATTCTAATATTCTTGATCATATTAAATATCATTCTACATGTCATATCGTAAGGCGAGAGATAGTACTTCAAGTCTGAAAAAATTAAATTCTAGTACTTCAAGTCTAAAAAAATTTAAATTTGAAATTCAAATTTTTTCTTTCGGTGGGTAACGAGTGTAAAATAATCAGTTGGGTTAGACAGTACACCAGCTACACACCTGTCAAGTTGTTATATGATGCATGTTTGTAATTGTTTATTATATCAAACCCACACGTTTTATACGTCAAATTGTCAGACAGTACATATATATGATGTTAGAGAATGCTATATATTTGGCTGTTTTTAGATATCTCGGGGAGAAGAAGTCAGAAGGGCTTAGGGGTCCGGCTGGACTCAGACCTAGGAATGGGTCTCGTAGATATTAAGTTAGGTTTTGAATATGACACTTGTTAAGACTTAAGAAGTTACAAAATGAATTATGAAAGTTATGTACGAAATATTCCACTGTGTAAATAAATATCAAAAACGTTCAGACTCGTTTCGTGTCGTGTGTCGTGTTGTGCTACGTGACACAATTTCGAGGACAATCGCCTTGAACAACTGCAAGGTACATTATCATGGTTTGGGGATTGGGAAAATTTTGTAATGCACAGGGATGATATTACATCAGCGAAAAAAGACAAGCTGTTGATTTCTTATCAAACTAGAGAAGACATTCGCTCGTGCCTAACTGGATTTATAACACTTTGCAAATGTACGTTAACACGAAATAGGAGCACACTAGTACCTGCTCGGATAAATAGCGACGTGATTGAAAATATATTTTGTCAGCAAAAGGGACTTATAAATGGGAACGACGCCAACCCTACCTTTTATCAATACGTAAAAGATATCAATTCTGTTCTAATCGGTCAAAATTCTATATATCAAAATCGTCCAATACTGGTTCAGGTCAATTTAAACCCGTGGATATTTTAAGTTCTAAAACATATGGAAAAAAAATGATGCAGCTTCAACAAGAACTCTTCTGAAAACTCTTAATATCTAAATTAAAAATGCTTCTTTTTGGCAGACTGAACAATGCGCGTGGGGACTGGCCGTACCGCTTGTTCTTTCTGTAAATTATATATATAACAGATGTAAATGACCGGAGGTAATCAATTGTCTTGCTTTGCGGTACTTTTCATGTTTTATCATTATTAAAGGAATTATGTAAAAATAACCAAATCACGTGTTTTTCTATGCCACACATGCATACCATCTTCAACACCACATGGCTCATTTAGAGTGACTGGGCCTATATGCATTTTTCTCCGAATTAACGTTTGCAAATACAAATGAGCCGCGCCATGAGAAAACCAACATATTTCCTTTGCAACAAGCATGGATCAAGACCAGCCTGCGCAGTCTGGTCAGGATCCATGTTGTTCGCTTTCAAAGAAAACCACTATGTTGGTTTTCTCATGGCGCGGCTCAAATGATTTCACGCATTAACATTTTCATAAGATTGTTACTTTTACGCGTACATGTTGTCGTACATTTGTGACATAATTTACGTTTCCATACCAAGGCTGTATTATCCTGTTCCGTTTAATATTTAGAATGGTTTCAACACATTCACTTTGAATCAACTAAATTCCTTTTAAGAATCAATTAAGCAGTGTCTTCAGAATAAGATGATTAGGTAGACTGGGATAGTGCGTGTGGACAGGCCGTACCGCTTGCTCTTTCTACATACATTGAACTGGTAAGGCCTAGTTGTTTTCATTCTCTAAATGTAAAAATTACGTTCACTTTCGTATCTTAATAATAGATCTTCAGTATATTATCTCTGTCTGATGCTGATAGCTACCCTTTTAATGATTGGACCCTTCAAAACGAAAATTTTTCATACCCATCGTGACTGTTTAATATTTTGGTTTGTATCTGGTAACGTAAAACCAAAGTTGAATACAATGACGGATGTTTACCTACTAATCATCTGGATGATACCTTTCTACCTGTGAACGGCGTGAAGTCATCCGACGAGTATTACTCTCTCTGTTACATCAGCAAGAAAACGTACATACTATGAAACAAGTTCAGAAAACCATGTTCAGTCATCAGACAAAACATCACCATTCTTGTGAAATTGCAGTTCTGGCTCTGCAAGGACCATTTGACAAACGATTAAATGTCAATAAAGAAAACTATTTGAGATGTTATACACTAAAAGAATTAAGATTATATCTGAATTATTAAATTTCAAGCTGTATCAAGTGTGTTAAGCAAATTATGACCAAAACAGAAATTGAGCCGCGCCATGAGAAAACCAACATAGTGGGTTTGCAACCAGCATGGATCCAGACCAGCCTGCGCATCCGCGCAGTCTGGTCAGGATCCATGCTATTCGCTGTCAAAGCCTAATACAATTAAGAAACTGTTAGCGAACAGCATGGATCCTGGTCGCAAACCAACTATGTTGGTTTTCTCATGGCGCGGCTCAATTAGTTATGTTTTTGTTCACACTCATAGAAACATTATTAAAAATAATTTGTAATTTATGATATGAAATAAAAAGTTTATATGTTATGTTAACAGAGCCTTCTACAATTGTTTATATGTTAAGCAAATTATGACCAAAACAGAAATTGAGCCGCGCCATGAGAAAACCAACATAGTGGGTTTGCGACCAGCATTGATCCAGACCAGCATGCACATCCGCGCAGTCTGGTCAGGATCCATGCTATTCGCTGTCAAAGCCTAATACAATTAAGAAACTGTTAGGGAACAGCATGGGTCCTGACCAGACTGCGCGGATGCGCAGGCTGGTCTGGATCGATGCTGGTCGCAAACCAACTGTGTTGGTTTTCTCATGGCGCGGCTCAATTAGTTATGTTTTTGTTCACACTCATAGAAACATTATTAAAATGATTCGTAATTTATGATATGAAATAAAAAGTTTATATGTTATGTTAACAGAGCCTTCTACAATTGTTTATATGTACTTTTACTTAATAAATTACTGAGGAAATTTGTTAAATTTGTTCCAGTTTTTCATTGCAAAGATTGCAACAGTACATCATGGTGTATCAAGGACAGTCTCAGACACCTTACAAGTGTAAAAAAAGAGGTACTGACATACCTTTTGTAACACTGTGCATTCTCATGCCGTTTATTCCATCGAAGCACTCCAATAATCTTTGTTATAGATGATTCTTGGGATTTTTTTGTGTGTGTTGAAAGATTTGTAATTTCAGATCGAACAAAAATAGTTTTATATTTTTAACAAACATGGGGAAAATATTCCAGAAATCGTCGAAATAAATGTACACATGTTAAAAGTAATGATAGAAGGTGAAATATTTTAAAGCAGTTACTGACAGAAAAAGAACAAGCTCTGCTATATGCATGCAGTAAATATACAGAAAAGTGAAAAAAAATCAAAGGAAACAAATTGGGCATGACTGTAATATCCTGTACTGCAGTTAACATAAATAGATTAATTTTCCATAGCAATGACATAACTTGGATAAAATTAGCTTGCATGCTGGAGAACTAAAAATACAAAACCAAAGTAGCCGGTAACTAACCAGTACTACGTTCCTAGCATCTCGTGCAAACCATGAACTTTTTGCATTAAGGCATAAAAAAATATGCTGAATTGCTGTAACGGTCAGCTGTTTTTAAACAGAAATATGTTAATATGAACTCACTTTTAGCTCTGAGGAAAGTATGACATTTGTTTGTGGTTAAAATTTTGAAAAAGTAGACGATTTCTAAGAAATGATAAAACTGACAGAATTTCACAAGCTGAAATATGTTGAGAAAAAAAAGAGAACACCCGTATATATGCGTTGAAGTACGAGTATGGGAAAACAGCTAGCAGTTTATGAAAATGGAAAAAAAAGAAACATTTTCAGATGGTTACACGCATGACTGTGTTATCATGAATAGCAGGTAACACAGATAGCTATCATTTCCATTGCACTGATATAATATGGAAAAATGATTGGGACTGCAAACGGTGTTTATTCAATAAAATCCCTAGAATAAAGAGAGGTTAGCATAAGTTTCTAGATAAGATTTTCAGGAATATACACAATAAAAAGTGATTGTAGTGTAAAGATGGTTGAGGATATGTCTTATAGCCTCAAAATAATGATATCTACAAGTTGAGGGACCTCCGTGGCCGAAAAGTTAAGGTCGCTGACATGAAATCACTTGGCTCTCATCAATGCGGGTTCGAGTCTCACTCAGGGCGCTGAAATCTTCATGTGAGGAATCCATCCGGGTGGCTTACGGAAGGTCGCTAGTTACCGAGTAGGTGCCCAGTAGTGAGATGAAAAACACCGATGACTAGGCTTTGTTTGGAAAATTGCTCATGGCTGTCCATTGCATGTGTGTCTATTTAAGGTTATAATTGATGTAAAAAAATCTGATAAAATGAATTAATGTAGAATTTCAAACAATGAGGTACTGATACATATGAAGACCATGTATTCTGTTGAAAATAAGTTGATTACTGATCACATCACTGAAGTTTCTAATTTTGTTGTTCGTATAGACGATCAACAAATTAAACTACCGACCATGTATTTGATTCCTAAATTGCATAAACAGCCATATAAAGCTCGCTTCATCGCTAATTCAAGCTCTTGTACAACTACAAATATTTCAAAACTATTAACATCATGTCTAACTGCTGTGAAAGCCCACGTGGAAAGATACTGCGATAAAGTATACGAAAACTCTGGTAAACACTTATTTTGGTCGATTAAAACTTCTGGCGAAATCCTGGATAAGTTGAAAATTAATAATTACAAGGTATTAGTCTGGAGGAACCCCAGATGGACCTTGCATTTCACTGCAAAGTAAATGTTTTTGCAGTTTATGAATGGTATGGGTATGCATGTTAATAATCCGACTGATGACAAAATGTCATCCTTGGGCAACTCTCAGAATTCAAGATGGCATCCAAGATGGCGGCTACAACTCAGATTACCAGTTTATAGGACATACTAGTTGGTGATAAATGCCTTTGGTTTTCATTTAGGACATCAAATTTTACAGAAACTTTATAAAATGCATGTATAAACCTTTATTACTAAATTTGTTAGATATTTATGAGATATTTTACCTTAAATTAAGGTACAACCGCTTCACTACTTTAAGCTAAAATCCGTTTATGTTTGTACCTCGCTTATGAATCCAAAATAAATGGGAAAATTTAAAATATGAAGCTCATTTATCTTTCTTGTATTGCCTAAGTGCTTATACATAATCTTAATATTATTCGGTGCTCAAAATTGTCCTATATTTTGATATAATAATGATTGAAAACAAGGCCGCGGTTCTACCTTAACATGAAATACTAATGATTATAATCATCACACTTGCACATTTTATCTATTAAATGAACAAATGCATGAAAGCTAATGTTTTTTACTTGTGAGTATTTACTTCTACTTTATGCATATTTAAATGAAGAAGATTTGTAAATGTTGAGTAGCAGAACAGTAGCTTCCCTTTGTTTAGTTACGCCATTTGTAAAATAAACGTAAACATTCTCTTAGAAAATATGAACCTTGTTTGACCCTAAATTTGGTATAAGTTAGCCATTGTAAAGTTTCAAATATGCTTAAATTGTAGCAGTAACAAACATTTAAATGTTTGCACAAACGAAATGTACTAAGGAGCTATATAGCCAACTTTATAAAGGATTGGTTAAAAGCCGATCAAACTGTTCCTTATACCTGCTCGGGGATCATCATCATCATATTTGCCCTAGTACCACTGATGGAATTTACTGTGCATTTCTTCGAGTTGAGCATTTTGATTGCTTTTCCCTTTCCAATACCTTGTTAACACGGCACAGTGTCACATCCAGATAGTGCATGAACAGCTGGAAGTTCAGAAACAATATCTGTATAAGCATCTACAGTTGCATTTATGTCGATGACTGTCCTTCCCTGCACTGGAGACTCCATTGTAACTTGATTTTTATTCTCTGTTTCCTGACATGATATAATGTGAGGATAAACACATCTGTGTCATCAACTATGATTGTTATCATCTTAGTGGATTCTCTTGCGACCTGGACCACTTGTTGAACAATTACATTATCAGCCTCTTCATGGCTTGTGCGCATGTCTTTACGTTGCATCTTGACACTTTCTGTAATTGTACCCCCCGACAACAAAGTTGTAATGGGGGTTATACTGGTTTCAGGTTGTCTGTCTGTCTGTCTGTCCGTCTGTCTGCCTGGCCGTCTGGCCGTCTGTCCGTAGACGCAATCTTGTGCGCACCATCTCTCCTTATCCCCTTGACAGAATTTAATGACACTTCACACAAGTGATCAGTACCAACAGTAGTTGTGCATGGGGCATGTTAGGTTCTTTTAGAAAAAAAATTTGCAGAGTTATGGGACTTTGTTTTTTTGTTACTATACTATATACATAGACACAATCTTGTGCGCACCATCTCTCCTCATCCCCTTGACACAATTTAATGAAACTTCACACAAGTGATCAGTAACAACAGTAGTTGTGCATGGGGCATGTTAGGTTCTTTCAGCGACAAAAATTACAGAGTTATGGGACTTTGTTTCTTGTTAACATACTATGTACATACAGTCTGCATATGCAATCTTGTGCGTGCCTAATCTACCAAACCCTTACACACAATTTAATGAAACTTCACACAAGTGATCACTACCAACCCTAGTTGTGCATGGTGCATGTTACATTCTTTAAGATAAATATTCTGCATAGTTTGTTACTATATTGTATACATACAGTCATATTACATACAGTCCACATAATTATGCAATCTTGTGTGCGTCAAATTGCAATGTACTGTGTCAGTGCATGCGGGGGGTACATTCATCACCTTTAGTGATAGCTCTAGTTTCAATAGGTGTTTCATTTTTCCTGTAACGACCAACTTACGTAGAATACCTCTGACTGAGGGAGGAATAGATGCATTCTCTGAAAGATCTTCGCAAATAAGGGCTGTCAACTACCTCTTTTTCTCTGCAACTGTGAGGACCTCACCTTGTGAAGGTATCTCCATTCCCGGGCCCAGTTTGTGTATTCGAGTCAGCACAACTGGTGTCTTCTCAGCAGGATCAGATCTGGTAGCACTTTTCGTTTTAAAGTCACGGTATCTGTCGAAAATGAGGGACACATTGTAATCAGTCAGCTTTCTTTTGATGTATTTTCTGAACTTCATCAAATAGTCTTTGACAGTACCAGTCGTTGGCCAACAGACGGTGTATAATACCGCTGATCCCTCTATCACCACACTTTATCTGCTTTGAAGACTGTCTCGTCGATACTTCTACCTTTAAGATCTTACACCGTCTGTTGCAGAGAACAAGAGGCAGTTGATAGCCCTTATTTGCGAAGATCTTTCCGAGAACGTATCATTTCCTCCCTCAGTCAGAGGTATTCTACGTAAGTTGGTCGTTACAGGAGAAGATTAAACACCTATTGAAATTACAGAGTGTCAAGATGCAACGTAAAGACAGGCGCACAAGCCATGAAGAGGCTGATAATATAATTGTTCAACAAGTGGTCCAGGTCGCAAGAGAATCCACTAAGGGGATAACAATCATAGTTGATGACACAGATGTGTTTATCCTCACATTATATAATATCAGGAAACATAGAATAAAAATCAAGTTACAATGGAGTCTCCAGTGCAGGGAAGGACAGTCATCGACATAAATGCAACAATATTATTAAACATTATACAATGTGGACCTGTGACGAAGTTTGTAAAGCCCTTTCCTTTTTATTGAACAACATTTACATCAGGTTTGGGAATGCAGTTTTTAGACAAGTTGTTGGTATTCCCATGGGAACAAATTGTGCACCCCTTGTCGCAGATTTGTTTTTATATTGTTATGAAAGAGACTTTATGTTGAGCCTCTCTCCCGATACGCAGGCAGATATTATAACAGCATTTAATAATACATCACGCTATCTGGATGATATTCTTAATATGGATAATCCGTTTTTTGGTCAATTGATGGGTACTATTTATCCTAGGGAGCTTAAGTTACTGATGCTTCATTTTTAGATTTACATCTCTCTATTTATGACAATTTTATACATACCAAAATTTATGACAAGAGGGATGATTTTAATTTTAGTATTGTAAATTTCCCCCATTTGGATGGGGATGTACCTCAGGCTACATCTTATGGGGTATATATTTCTCAATTAATTCGGTTTGCCAGAGCGTGTAGTCATGTCAAGCATTTCAATGAACGTAATCAATATATTACAGGTAAACTTCTTCAGCAAGGCTACCGTTATTACAAATTGCGTAAATATTTTGCTAAATTTTATTATCGTAATTCTGATTTAGTTTTAAAATTCAATAGTAATTTAAAGACACTTCTGCGAGAAGGTATTTCTAAACCCGCTTTTTTTATGGGGATGTGGTTTACAAACTTCGTAAGATCTTGGGTCACGGTAATTTTCCAAATGTATTTGGAAAGATTATCAAACGTTTTATTAAAAGAGGTTACGACCCAACTGTTTTGAGACATACCGCATGTTTAGTGTTCAACCCGTTTACAGTTGGACACTACGCTTCCCTCTTTGATTGCGTCTGACGGAAGAGGGGGAGGACTCTATGATAAGCAGTTTTTAAATCCTACCAGGACTGAACTGTTTTGATATTTGTCTTCTGGCCTGTTTCGTCGGGCCCTTAAGGGTGTTTCTCTTGTTGCTCTGTCTTCTGATAAGGCATTGAGTACATACGTTTTTGGTTCTTATGGTTTGTTTTTTATATATTTATACACGAGCATGTTTGTGTTTTACATGCCATGCCTTTTTGTTTCCATTACGTGTGTAAGAGATTCACCAGGAGGGGATTACTTTTATTTACACTGTCCCATGTCTTTGGAACATGGTGGGGGTAAGAGTGAGGTTAGGTGCACCATAAACCGGTTTAAGCTCCCCAGTGGTGTTTTTGCCACTGACCGTTCCAAGGCGGTGCCCCACTGTGTTCCTTTGTTTGTTCGTTTTGTCCTTATGTGTTGGCTTTGTGTGCGTGTGTGTTGTTCGTTTTGTCCTTATGTGTTGGCTTTGAGTGTGTGTGTGTGTGTGTGGTGCACGCGTCTGCGTGCTGGGGGTTTTCGTTTTGAGGAGGCTACGTTTTTGGTGCGTGGCATTCTCTGTTTGATATTTTTCTTTGTTTTTTTTTTTTCGTAAGCGGTACGGCCAGTCCACACGCGCATTACTAACCATGGCATACTTGAAACTATCATATAATCAGAACTCTCTGTGACTTTGTCGAGTAGTGTAAAATACTACAAGAGATGTAACTTTAACAAAGTTCGCTAACTCTGTAAAAACAGAAATCAGGAAAGAAATTAAAACGACCTGAAACGTTTCCTGATAGCTACCTCTGTAATGAACAAATGTGTGAAATTACACTTTGGTTAATTATGACAGAACAAAATATTTTTAAGTACCAGCTATGACTCTCGTGAAACTAGAGCATCTGGTGTTCACTCGTAAAAGATATTTCAATCTTACACTGAAACAAACAAATATTCTCTATATGAATTAAAGTTGCACATTTCATTACCTCTCATGAACAGGCCGGAATCAAACCTTGAACTTTAGAGGGATCATCAAACTAAACCTAGTGATACTGGCTTAATGATCTGATACAGCCATTTCTGGGCTGCACAATCCAAAGGATGGATACCGTCGATAAAGAGATCACTGGTTAGGAATGACTTTCGTGTTTTACCCCTTTTCCTAAATTTCATGGTGTCACAAATAAATTTCGGAGAAACATAATTAAGCAGTTGATTAATCTGTCGGATGTGGTCATTTGCTTTTTCAATTTGATCGTTGATAAAGGAGTCCTCAAAGCATCCCCAGTCTGGATCATTCTTACTTCTATTCCAGATGGATGGAAATACTGGGGATGCTTCGAGGAAACCAATATCAAACCCATTTTGATTGTGCAGCCCGATGAGTTGATCTAAACTTGGTTGAAGGGTGGCTAAATATGCCCCACTCGAGTCATAGGCCGGCCTTAAAAAACGTTGTGGACGTAACAAATTTGTTACGTCACATGTAGTATGCCAAAATAAAACAGTTGATCTGGCATCGTGTTTCAGCAAAGGACAGCCGTGAGCAATTTTCTCTTCAAGAAATTTTACACCTTCAACTGTTGTCCTCCCACCCCGGTACCAGAACTTTAATTTTGAGGTGTCGGCGTAATTGCTGACAGTATTAACCTTTACTGTCAGATAATAGAATGATGTTGTTATACTCAGGCTCAAGTTTGACCGCGCCTTTTAAATTATCTAAAAAAAATTTGAACACGCCTTATTTGAGATCGGCCATATCTGGAATATTACAAAAATCGTGAAAACGGAAAAAAGTACTTAGAAATGGGATAAGGTTGATTTTCTCAACGTATTCCAGAAAACTGAAAAAAGTATCCAAAGACTATATACAAAAATATGAATGTGATTCACATTTGGTCAGGGTGGCTGCTAAAGCAAGAAAAAATGAATGAGGTTTTTTTTCAAAACTTAAGATTTCAAGCATTCTCACAATGAATAAAGTAAGAAAAATAAAAACAACAAAATCAATTGAGCACTTATAATACATGTATAACCCTTTAAAATAGTGCAGTAAGTACGAATATGAGGTTCTGGGGATATAACACGTTAAAAAGGTTAACACCGTTTCTAAGTCGTACAAAAAAGACGCCATAGTTAGTGTATAATGGGTAACTTACAATATTTCTATAGTTCGATAATGTACTACTGCCTGCAACACAGGCTACACGCGCGCCTATACATATTGTGTCGTGCCCAATTTATGTGGGCGCGCGTGTCAGTGATGTAGGAACGTTCCTAAAACATGAGGGTGGAGGGAGAGGACTGTTGTATGAAACGTTTGTTTAAAAAAGGTAAATATTTAAGAAAAACAACAAATGATTAATAAATCAATCTCATTGACTTGTCAGATATAGTTCTGCGGTACGGCCATTCCACACGCGCAAGAACTAACTAACGTAACCCCTAATGTCAATGACTGATTCTGCTACTATTTTGCTTGGTCGCATCATATGTCTGAAAACCCTAAACCTATGTTGCATTAGAAATTATGTCTGCAAAAAGATGATACGTCAATTTTTACACAAACACTTGGGGGTCAGCACCCCTCCCCCTCCCAATCCGCCCTTGCTTACCTTCCGTAAATATATTTTCGCCGTTTAAAATAAAAGGTGAAAATATACTGGCTGAATGTTGACAGAGGTGGATCGAAAGGGGGAAGGGGTGCTGACCCCCAAGTGTATGTGTAAAAGTTATTAATCTATTCACAGAATTGACAAAAAAATTGAACATTTTCATCTTCATATTGATTCCATTGTTGTGGAGTAGTAATTCCTACACACGTTCCATGACACCATTCGTTGCAAGAGTCGCATTGAATCCAGTCTGGGCTGTCGTCATACTTTCCAGAACATATTGGACACCCTTTTTCGTCTTCATCGTCTTCATTCCTTGTTGTTTTCTTCTTCTTACCCTTTCCTTTTCTTGTTGCAACTGACGACCTTTTACCTTTGTCCTTTCCTTTTCCTATTTTTACATTTGTGCAATTAGTTACTGGATCAATTCCACCTGATGTTGCTGGTCGGTCCGTAATTTCTGTCGTTGTCTGGTCTTGTAATTCTTGAAGTTCTTCAGTGTCTTGTGCAGAATTGAAAACAGCAGGCGTTAACATTGTATCACAGTTTTGGATAATGGTAATTAGATGGTCGTTCTTGTACCTTTTGTTGTTTTGACAATGTTGGAATTTCATAAGCTGCGCATAAAGTTTGCAATTGTTTTTTGGTATAAAATTTATGGTTGAAAAATTTAGGATCACTCAAAACACCAGCTTTTAGTTTAAATGGGAAACAACTTTTCCTTCTGATTTATCATTTGTAATTTCATCTACTGACAATTTTTTCACGTTCTTATTATCTTTTTTCTCCATATTTTTTTTTCTATGAGCTTTCGATTTTTCGGTTTTCATTCAGTAAAAAATCTTTTCTAAAACGTGAGGCTGATGCATTTAAAAACTTTGAAAGAACTTCCGAAAACAGTTCAAGTACATATTTATCTGTGTTGAAAATGAATACACTTTGCCATTTATCTAACATTTCACTGTCACTTAATATTTGACTTTTTATTAATTCGATAGTTCTTTCACCACGTGTGTAAAGATTACCAAATGTTTCTAAATGTCTCAGTTTTGAACCTAAATTCTGAAAAAATAAATAGGCAGGATCAATTATGTTTGTTAATCCTTCCCTTAAATTCTGTTTTCTTGCTGTGGTGTTGAGTGTTTCTTGATATGAAGAAGAAGTAGAGAGGTCGCTTTAAGAAGAAACAATTTGAGATAATAGATCTACTTTTTCGCGGCTGTTTTCAAGAATGGACTCTTTGTGAGGATTGAATAAAGAATTCTGGATTTTTTTTGATGTTTGAATTTTATTTTTGCAACGCAATACCCACCAACGTAACGTATGCTACCCTTACCTTCCTCAAATTTTTCTGTTGGGACGGTTCTTTCTGTAACTTTGGAAGTAGAAACATCTTCTGACTTTTTTTTGATAATGATGCTTTGAATTTTAAAAGCTGTTGCTGTGAATAGACTGAAGCCTAGGTCAGATTTGTAATTTTCAATTTCTGACATGACATTTTTGCAGGCATCAAAATACGCATCACCCATTAAATAAGAGTTGACTTTTGCGCAAAAATTTGTAACATGTTTCTGTTGGGACAGATCACCATCTGGAAATGTGTCACAACTAATTTTATACAAATGTAAAAATATACTTGAAAGCCAAACGGAAAGTGGGTAAATGTTTTTCTTAACATATTCAATTACGTAAACCATAGATTCTTCAAGTGGAGTTTCCATGTATTCTTCTTTTATTTCGTTCAGGATTTGTTCAGGATTAATGTAATCAGGGATAGGAGAAGCAGTATGTTCTTTACCCACGTTATGGTCTACAGCCGGACTATCACCTTTAGTACTAGTATCTTCATCATCATCATCAAAATCTTCATCGCCAAAGTCAAAAGAGAGGTTAGAGAGGGTTTCATCATCATCGTCATCAGCAGCATCGTTTTCATTGGTGTTTTGTTCAATATCAAAAATTGTATCTGTATATAAATTGTCCCAGTCCGTAGGGATGAACAGATTGTTTCAGCCGAAATGAACTCATTTTTGCAACAACTGCAATCTGGTAAAAAATCTTTCGAGCTACATTTATAAAAAAGATTTACTTGACGTGGATGTTCTTTAACTAAATGCGGTCTAAAATTTTTAACCTGTAGCTGCTTTGCATTAATTGCACGACCAAGTGCTACTTCAAGTTGGCCAGGTATATTTGCATCCTCGGAGTCCACAACAACAGATTCAAGTGACATGCCCTGTGATTTATATATAGTTATACCAAATGAAAGAATTAAAGGGAAATGTAACCTTTTAGCTAATGTTTTTCTTGACACAAGATCAATTTTAGTAAATTCATAATGATTCAAAGTGATGGTAAGAATTGGGTTTTGAAAATGAACAACAATTCTGTCATCAAAAAGCTGTTGAACTTTACCTGTGGAACCATTTACAAGAGTGTCGCTTAAATTTACAACTAGCATCACAGGGCACCCAACTTTCAAACCCAACCTTTTGGTGCTTGGAACCGGTGAAGGTAAAACATATCCCCCTCATCCTTTGACTCATATACTTTTAAATTCCTGGATGGTTAAATAAATTTGTCTTATAATATCGGGAAAAAAGGTACATTGTGTTTTCATTGATTGGTATATCTCTTTCAAGGCTATTGATGTAGGTGATGTTTTTTTCATCAATAATTCCATTTTCAAGGGAGTTCACACATGAAATTAAATCGTTGTCACGTTGTCGAAAAATAGTTTCCAGGTTAATGTGATGCGGTAAAGCACTACTGAAATCATCAGATTCAATGCAGTATTTTCCAGCTTCTCCATACAGTTCATCTGGGACTGGGTGGAAGCTTGAAAAAATCACCTGAAAATATTACTTGTATACCCCCGAAATACCTCTCATTTCGTCTTACTGACCTACACAACAAATCTACAGTTTCAAACATTTTTTTACTAATCATGGAGCATTCATCGACAATCAGGATATCACAGTAGGTAATGCGCTGCCTTGCCTGTGCATATCTCTCATCACTACAGACAGGCTTAACGAGCTCTTTTGTCTGAATGCCACCATCCCCTAATCCACACCATCTATGCAATGTCATTGCAGTACGATAGTGAGTTGCAGCAATACATGTACTGCACGTAACTGAAACAATTTTCCCACGCTTTCTGGTATCATCCGCAAACTTTGAAAGAACAAATGATTTGCCAGTGCCACCCTGACCAGTTAAAACAACGTTATGGCCATTGGATGCGGCCGCATAAAAACAACCTTGACTTGCACTAAACCTTATCAATTCAAAAATATAACTTAACACTTACTGTATAAAAAGTACTCTGACAGGAGTGCTTCGACAACAGCAGCGACTGTAGCGAAAATGAAAAGCGGGAAATGACCGTCCGGTGCAGCATTTTATTTCGTTAGCATATACACCGATTGTTTCCCGGCTAAATGAGCAGCGCAACGCTGGACCCAGAACCATTCTCCAATTGCCTGGCTAAGTCGAGATCAAAGAAATAATTGCTGATTATATCCTCGTGTTGAAGATTTTTAATATTGACTCTTATTCCGTTCGAAAGGGAATTTAATTGCCTATTGATTGACCAAAGAAAGTTACGGTAAGTATTTTATTAGATAGTTAAAATAGATGTGGAATTGTTATGTCTCCCCTCAATCCCCTCAAACCCCCCAAATGAACATTGAAAACCATTTCCGGTCAGTAACTTGAGAACCACTTGACCTAGAGTGTTGAAACTTAAAAGGATGATTGGTCATGCAAAGTAGATGACCCCCATCGATTTTGGGGTCACTCTGTTAAAGGTCAAGGTCACAGAGGCCTGAACATGGAAAACAGTTTCCAATCAATAATTTGAGAACCTCTCGACCCAGAATGTTGAAACTTCATAGGATGATTGTTCATGCAGAGTAAATGACCCCTATGGACTTTAGGGTCACTCTGTTTAAGGTCAAGGTCTCAGAGCCTGAACATGGAAAACAATTTCCGATCAATAACTTGAGAACCACTTGACCCAGAATGTTGAAACTTCATAGGATGATTGAACATGCAGAGTAGATGATCCCTATTGATGTTGGGGTCAGTCTATTAAAGTTCAAGGTCACAGGGGCCTGGTCATGTAAAATCATTTCTGAACATGGAAAACAATAACTTGAGAACCTCTCGACCCAGAATGTTGAAACTTCATAGGATGATTGTTCATGCAGAGTAAATGACTCCTATGGACTTTGGGGTCACTCTGTTAAAGGTCAAGGTCTCAGGAGCCTGAACATGGAAAACAATTTCCGGTCAGTAACTTGAGAACCACTTGACCCAGAATGTTGAAACTTCATAGGATAATTGAACATGCAGAGTAGATGATCCCTATTGTTTTTGGGGTCACTCCGTTAAAGGTCAAGGACACAGGGGCCTGAACATTGATAACCAGTTCCAATCAATAACTTGAGAACCTCTTGATCCAGAATGTTGAAACTTCATAGGATGATTGAACATGCCGAGTAGATGACCCCTATGGACTTTGGGGTCACTCTGTTAAAGGTCAAGGTCTCAGGAGCCTGAACATGGAAAACAATTTCCGATCAATAACTTGAGAACCGCTTGACCCAGAATGTTGAAACTTCATAGGATGATTGAACATGCAGAGTAAATGATCCCTATTGATGTTGGGGTCAGTCTATTAAAGGTCAAGGTCACAGGGGCCTGGTCATGTAAAATCATTTCTGGAAAATAACTTGAGAACCACTTGACCTAGAATGTTGAATCTTCATAGGATGATTGGACATGCAGAGTAGATGAACCCTATTTATTTTGAGATCACTTGATCAAAGGTCAAGGTCACAGGAGCCTGAACAGTGACTTGACCACTAGGCCAAGAGTGTTGAAATTTAGTGGGATGACTGGACATGCCAAGTAGATGATCCCTTTTTGCAGCCAACCATCAGTGTCTCTTTGACTTTCGCTCCTGACCCCTATTGACTTCTTGCCTGCAGGGCACTCGTTTGGCCATTTTTGGGGCCGAATATGGGTACCATTCCTCTCCTAAAATAATATGATTTTTCCCCCTTTCTCAGAAGAAAATTCCCCTGATGATAGGTTGTTTGACACAAATAGATATGAAGCCTTTCTTTGAATATTATATAGTGCCTCTAAGGAAGATTACTGTTGCAATATAGTCACATCAGTTAGGAATGATTGAAAACAGTATTAAAAAGTGTGAAAAGTAGTTACATATACATGGCTTAAACTTCCCCTTTTCGTCTTAAAATGTCGAAAAATTCCCCTTCCTGATGTCACGTTTTGGGTTAACTATAACGGTGACAATATCTGAGGTATCTTCCAAGCAGTATACACGATGAAGGTTTCCTATATATACTTGACTTGCTGTACCCCTAGACTTGCTTCACGTCTTAGACTTGCTTCGCTTCTTAGACGTGCTTCACTTCCTGGACTTGCTTCACGTCTTAGATTTGCTTCGCTTCTTAGACTTGCTTCGCTTCTTAGACTTGCTCCTCTAATTTAAATTGCTCCTCTCACTAGACTTGCTGCGCAACCTGGACTTGCTGCACTTGGAAGACTTTCTCCTCCGAATTAGACTTGCTCCTTTTCTGGACTTGCTGCGCAACCTGGACTTGCTGCACTTGGAAGACTTACTCCTCCGAATTGGACTTGCTCCTGTTACTGGACTTGTTGCACAACCTGGACTTGCTGCACTTGGAAGACTTACTCTTCCAAATTGGACTTGCTCCTTTTACTGGAATTGCTGCGCAACCTGGACTTGCTGCACTTGGAAGACTTACTCCTCCGAATTGGACTTGCTCCTGTTACTGGACTTGCTGCACAACCTGGACTTGCTGCACTTGGAAGACTTACTCTTCCAAATTGGACTTGCTCCTTTTACTGGAATTGCTGCGCAACCTGGACTTGCTGCACTTGGAAGACTTGCTCCTTTTACTGGACTTGCTGCGCAACCTAGACTTGCTGCACTTGGAAGACTTACTCTTCCGAATTGGACTTGCTGCGCAACCTGGACTTGCTGCACTTGGAAGACTTACTCTTCCGAATTGGACTTACACCTTTTACTGGACTTGCTGCGCAACCTGGACTTGCTGCACTTGGAAGACTTACTCTTCCGAATTGGACTTGCTGCGCAACCTGGACTTGCTGCGCTTTGGAGACGTACTCCTCTAACTGAAACTCTTAAGTTTCGTTAGTGACAATACTGGAGGTTTCTTTCTAAACCTTATTTTTTTCTCTCTTTTTTTTTATTTCTAATCCATTTCAAGTATAAATACAAAACGCGCGAACCGGATAGAGAGACGCCATTGTGACGTCACGCGAACAAAAATAGCATTCACAAAATGGCGGCAAATTGTGTTTGTTTTATACAAATGAATTGATATTTTTGACACCTGAGGGTATGGGTACCTGTCCCCAAAAGCTGTCTAGTGCCCTGTAATCCTATAGGACTTTGCATTGGGGGAGACATGCGCTTTTTTACAAAAGCAATTTCTAGTTGTGTTTACATTGCGAAGTAAGTTGTCTTTAGTTTTTCTGAGCATTGATAGTATATGGGAGATTTTTTAAACATATTGAAATGGTAACAGAAGTTGATGTATGATCGAGGCATGTGCTCAGTTTGATTTAAAAGGCGAACATATATTGGCTAAAGGTTGGCAGGGGCGGATTGGGAGGGGGCCAGCTTCTGACACCCAAGTGTCTGTGTGCAATACCCAAAGCTATGAAAGCGGGAGTACTTGAAACCCCCAGGCCGAAATGTTCAAGCTGAAAGACTAAACAGCACCTATAACAAGACATAAAAGTCGTGCTGACCGATCTGAAAAGATCGAAATATAACAACCCTGAATGACATCAAACCTATAATTGTGTCGGTGCGACGTTAAACCCAAAAAAAAAAGAATGTACGGGGACATTTTACGGCCGCCACACGGCACAAACAACGCTGTGATAATGAAATAGAAAATGTGGAGACTCCACAGGTCGGTCAACACGACAAAAATGAAAATGTTGGAGACTTGGTATGATTGAGCCTGTTCGTGGACGGTAGTGGAAATGTGATCCAATTATATTATATTATAATTGGTTTATACAGCCATATCAAAAACAAGACTTCTTTATACAGGTTTTATTTCCTACAAAAACGGACGGAGGGAGTGGAATTTCGTCTTGCAGCTTGCTTAGTCGTGCCTTAAAAGTTAGGCTTTTGGTGCTCTAATTCAGACAAGTTGTTGAGTACATTGGTATAATTATACCTTATTTATTTTGTTTGGTTTAACGTCGCACCGACACAATTATAGGTCAAATGGCGACTTTCCAGCTTTGATAGTGGAGGAAGACCCCAGGTGCCCCTCCTTGTATTATTTCACCACGAGCAGGCACCTTGGTAGAACCACCGACCTTCCGTAAGCCAGCTAGATGACTTCTTCACATGAAGAATTCAACGCCCCGAGTGAGGCCCGAACCCACATCGATGAGGGGCAAGTGATTTGAAGTCAGCGGCCTTAACCCCTGGCCAAGGAGGCCCCTAATGATACCTTAGATTGACCCTATTTTTACGTTCTACTTTATATGATCTGGTAGTTTGTCACTTATGTTTGAGCCTTTCTCAGCGGGGAGTGGTTTTATTTACTGCCTTGTCTAACTTGTTGAAAATAGGGTAAGTTGTGAGGTTGGCATTCCCTAAACGCGTTTAAACCTCCAGTTTCCTTTTCATAGGTTACTAACCGTTTTTATTATCCCTACTTCACCCCTACATTCGACCCTTTTATCTACCCCTTACCCACCCCCTCCCTTTCCGTTACAGCTTCTTTTTGTTGTGGGCCTACTTTGCGGTGCATGGTTCTATGGCTGTGTTTGGGATGCTCTGTGCTTCCGGGAAATCTACCCTTACCTTTAATCTTTGATCATAATATTATAATCTGACGTAACATATTACGCATAACTGCCATTTCTGCAAATGTCGCACGAGGTAACAAAATGCGCTAATTTCAATGTAAGTTTGTTAATATACGAGCGATTTAAATTAGCCATATTACCCTACGGTAAATTAGATACATTTGTCAAGATACGTATGTGATACTGTTAAATTTTGGAGTGGGATTTATTTTACGCCGCTAAGGCACTTTATCGGTAAAGTTCGGAAAAAAAGAGAACTTAACTGTGAGACAAAACTACTTTATTTATTTACGTGACCAGATTGAAAGTAATGTACTGTAAACATTGTGTTTATCTTTACGTTTCCTTCAGCTGACCGACAGAAAATTAAGTGTCGTGCGTTCACGTCCATTTATCATCTGGTTGATGAAAACACATTTAGTTTTATCCTGCAGTGACAAAAAGCAATTAAGTAGGTTCTTACTTATAGATGGTATTGCTGAAATGCTCTTTATATGTGAAACAGTAATGTTCGACAAAAACGTGCAAATTTTCGGTGAGAATATCACAAAACAAACTACGTTTTACCAGGAACAAGATATTATATTAAATAATCAAAAATGCGAGAACAGAAATAGCGTGTTTTTCATATTTGCATCCTTGGCAATCTTATATTCAGTTTTAGGGAAATCAGACACATTCGTAAAGTAGGTTTGCACGAAAAGACACAGGAAGTTTGTTTTGTTGAGCAGCTTAAAAGATGCTAACAAAATATTCATTTTCGCCCTCCTGTAGACACGAACAGTGTGTTTAGGTTTGAAACCTGATTTTCGTCAACCTTCTGCCTATATTTCTCTTACGTAAAATTGATATCCGGAAGGCATTTCCTGGAAACACAAACAAATCCAGTGACTTTTCTTTGGGAATTTATATCGCTCCTTGATTCATATCCGGGTTTATATAGACGGTTGGAATACGAATGACAATGTAATAGATGTTTGGAATACTAATGACAATGTACAATTATTGAGAAGGCCAAAGGCCCATAAAATAGAAAAATATACATATTCGTACAATTTTTTACACTGTAATTTTACGGAAACTTCATTGCTGTAAAACAAGAGGGAAGGTCACATTCAAAGCACACAGGCTACCATACAGAAATCCATACGGAAATACGAGTATATGTAAGAGTATTTGAAAAAATACACAAAACCGCTTTATTGTAGCATAAAGACGAATACTTTTACAAGTAATATTAAAATATTCGATTCTGAAATAATTGTACATGTAGTGGTGGTGTTAATGAGCACACATATCCAGCTAAAAGTTGCAAGGAAATGTCATAAAACTGTCTTTATTTTATATCATTTCAGAGTAAATAATAAACAATTTATTTTATGAATATTTCGTATTTCTGGTAGATTTAAACAAGTTTACAATAACTGTGAATATATCCGAAAACGTCACATTTTGCCAAATAAAACAATTCACAATAACGTTGCAAGTTAACAGATTAACAAGATTTTTTATATTGTTTAATTTTATAATTTTTACATGGGCTTAACTTTACAGCATACAATTGATGCTATTAGGTTTTATATGTTTCGTATAACTTTGTAAAACTTAAATCATTAATTTAAAAGAAAATGCTAGAGATGTTGCTGCCTTTCCTTTCATTTCACTTTGGCAGTTATGTTTGCAATGAAAAACCGTCATTTACTTCCGCAGGGTTGTTTCATAATCTGCGCTGTTTTCTGGTTTCAGTGTAAGGAAACTTGGTTCCCTGAACCTGGCTGTTCCTATCGGACCTTTGTCATTGTTTCAAAAGAAGAGAAAACTAATGAAAATTTTATTGAAGCCATTCTATACTTTATAAAAGCTTAAACTTGTAATATTAACATATCTTTTGACAAACAAATTACAAGGAAAAAATGACGATAGTACGTAGGCATAATGATGACTGCGTAGTTCAGGTACACAACAGCCATAATTATTATTCTGTCAGGATACGAGTTATATGACCCAGGGAAGTGTCTACGCCTTCAGTATCTTGAACAATGAAATAGGTCCAATGGCTAAGGTGACTATGTCTTGGACTAGCTGACAAACGATGAAGAATGTCCTTTGTTTAAACGTACAGCTGGCGAGACCAAATAACTCGTATATAGTATTTTCCTCTGGCTACCTTGCCTAAATGATTCGTATACCAATGATTCGTAAATGATTTCAATTAGGAGCTAATAATTTCAGGGATCAGGCAAATCACTGACTGTTTCAAACTAACAATCTTCAATTAATAATAATCAGCTCAAACTCCTAAAAGCTGGAGATACTATACTTGTCTTTGAACAACAACGTACCCTTTTGCCCTTTGATTTGTAATTATAAATCATATCAAAGAGCAATAAAATATGATTATATCAACAACAACGTACGAATCCTATCGCATAGATGCTCAGCCTATGTCCTCTTAATTAAAGCTGTAATATATTTGCCCTGACTCCTGGATGCTGAGCGCCTATATGCTATCATATATAGCATTCAGCTACCATATAGGTATAACCCCGATGCCTTGTCTGTACTTCGCCAATAACCCTGAACCTTTTCTGTAAGCTGGAACTCTCCTACTATCTCAGTAAATTACTAAAACCTATTTCTGCATCGTCTATAGCATTCAAATACCCTTAAGGTAAATCCCCTATGTGCTGGCCCTATAGCTCGAAACCTTGTTGAAATTCCGCAACTCTTCTTTAGTCTATGAACTTCAAACGTCTTCTTTTTAATAATTTATCCGCCCAGACAGTGTAGTTGCAATAACCGTTCCTTATCAAGGTACTGGGGTAAATTATTAGTTGAATCCTCGATGTGTCTTCTTCAGTTGATCTCTCTGTGATCCATCTACCTATTTATATCTTAGTAGAAGTGAGCTTTGATTGGTGCTATTTATAGAACTTGTTTCTGATTGGTCCAGATAGTACATAGTATTTTAGAACGGGTACTTGCTTTAACAAATAATTGGTTCCCTTTAACTATAGTATAGAACATAATGCGTGATGCTGGCTGGGATCCATTTATATACTATTTACTATTTACAACAAATCAACTATTATAGTTATAGCAATGATTGAATGAAAAAGGGGTCAAAAACTATCTGTGCTTTCTTATATATATCAAAGACATTAAACATACAAATTATTCCGACATATTCCATGGTACTATATATATTTGACAATGTTCACAGAGCTGTCACATATAGCTAGTCCCATTTTACAGTGATTATCCTTACCTCCTTTTAAAGAATTATCGTACAATTTACATAAAAGAAGAAATACATGAGTTCAGGGAGATATTTTCTACTGTAAGAACAATTCAAAATCACATTGCCCAGAACCTGGTGTACTACTCCCTACTAAAATTAAATTTTACTTCATAACTTTATTGTGGGAAACATTCTTGTTTAAATGCAAAAAAACAGCTTATGTGAAAATATAACAAAAGCTTTAGTAACAGCGCCTTGACTATTTGAAAGCCTTCAACCTTATATCAGCTTACATACAAAAGCTATAACAACTTGAAAAAGGGCATTATGCGAGCCATATTTGTGAAACATGCATTCTGAGGTCAACTCGTGATGCAAAAGATGTGTGGCGAATCTTATAACATGTGGTTTCACAAAAGCTTTTAGTCTGTATGTGCCGTGTTGCGGCTGTAAAAAGTCTCTCCGTTCTTGGATTAAGAGTTATATTTTCTGGTCCTAAGATCATAGAGTACACTTAATTTTAGTAAAATAGAATTTAATTCCGCTTAAGCTGGTGATAGGGATGTGATAGGTGCTGTCTCATGAACAGACTCGACCAAACTCAGACTTGGTTGCGTTCTATGATCTTTTCACAGATTTTATTTCAGGATTTTATTTCAGGACACGTCTAGTCTACCTTACAAATGGGAGATAATTTAACAAGATAATAACCACCTCACTCGCTGTAAATGATGTAGCTTTGCCGATCTACTTGTACGTTGTGTATAAATTTAAAATTATTTGCTTAAAACAGGATGAAAATTGTGGTCGAACTTTGTTCTTTATAGTATATTTCTCGATTCAAATTATTTTACTTAATGAGAATTTCATAACGTTATGCAACAAGAAATAAAATAAAATGGAAATTTATGTCATGTGCGTCTTTCTAACGTCACAACACGTCTGACGTCATGTTCGTTTGCGTGCGTCTGTTTACCGAGCTGAGATTAAAATTTGTTGCCAAATGCATACCTCAAGGTAATTAAGAATAAAATAAAAAGAAAATTTGTTTGTTTTTCGTGAATATATAATATATCTCACCTCAGAGTGAGAAAATTTTCACTCGCGCTACGCTCTTGAAAATATTTGAAATTTTCTCACATCTCAGTGAGATATATTCCATATTCACTCAAAACAAACAAATATTCCCTATTTATCTCTATGTGAGGTAGTCTAACGATGCGAATCCATGTGATAAGTTTTAAAACATTTGGCCCATCAGTTTCCGGAAACAGGCTAACATGCAAAAAAGGGGAATAATTTTTAGCTCACCTGAGCAATGCTCAGGTGAGTTTTTCTGATCGATCGATGTCCGGCGTCCGTCGTCCGTCGTCTGTCGTCTGTCGTCCGTCGTCTGTCAACATTTAGCTTGTGTATGCGATAGAGGCTGTATTTTTCAAATAATCTTCATGAATATTGGTCAGAATGATAACCTTGATGAAATCTAGGCCGAGTTCGAAATTGGGTCATCTCGGGTCAAAAACTAGGTCTCTAGGTCAAATCAAAGAAAAACCTTGTGTATGCGATACAGGCTGAATTTTTCAATTGATCTTCATGAATATTGGTCAGAATGATAACCTTGATGAAATCTAGGCCGAGTTCGAAAATGGGTCATCTCGGGTCATAAACTAGGTCACTAGGTCAAATCAAAGAAAAACCTTGTGTATGCGATAGAGGCTGTATTTTTCAATTGATCTTCATGAATATTGGTCAGAATGATTGCCTTGATGAAATCTAGGCCGAGTTCGAAAATGGGTCATCTCGGGTCAAAAACTAGGTCACTAGGTCAAATCAAAGAAAAACCTTGTGTATGCGATAGAGGCTGTATTTTTCAATTGATCTTCATGAATATTGGTCAGAATGATAACCTTGATGAAATCTAGGCCGAGTTCGAAAATGGGTCATCTCGGGTCAAAAACTAGGTCACTAGGTCAAATCAAAGAAAAACCTTGTGTATGCGATAGAAGCGGTATTTTTCAATTGATCTTCATGAATTTTGGTCAGAATGATAACCTTGATGAAATCTAGGCCGAGTTTGAAAATGGGTTATCTGGGGTCAAAAACTAGGTCTCTAGGTCAAATCAAGGAAAAAACTTGTGTATGCAATATAGGCTGTATTTTTCAATTGATCTTCATGAATTTTGGTCAGAATGATTACCTTGATGAAATTTAGACCAAGTTCGAAAATGGGTCATCTGGGGTCAAAAACTAGGTCACTAGGTCAAATCAAAGAAAAACCTTGTGTATGCAATAGAGACTGTATTTTTCAACTGGTCTTCATGAAATTTAGCCAGAATGATTGCCTTGATAAAATTTAGGCCGAGTTCGAAAATGGGTCATCTGGGGTCAAAAACTAAGTCACTAGGTCAAATCGAAGAAAAACATTGTGTATGCAATAGAGGATGTATTTTTCAATTGATCTTCATGAAATTTGGTCAGAGTGATTGCCTTGATGAAATCTAGGTCGAGTTTGAATATGGGTTATCTGAGGTCAAGAACTAGGTCACTAGGTCAAATTAAAGAAAAATCTTGTGTATGCGATAGACTTTTTTTTCAATTGATTTTTATGAAATTTGGTCAGAGTGATTGCCTTAATGAAATCTAGGTCGAATTTGAATATGGGTCATCTGAGGTCAAAAACTAGGTCACTAGGTCAAATCAAAGAAAAAACTTGTGTATGTGATAGGGGCTGTATTTTTCAATTGATCTTCATAAATTTTGGTCAGAATGATTGCCTTGATAAAATCTAGGTTGAGTTTGAACATGGGTCATCTAGGGTCAAAAACTAGGTCATATCTAAGAAAATGCTTGTTTTATCGCAAGAGACCAATTTTTTGGTCCAGTCTTAATGAAAATTGGTTAGAATATTTGTTTCCATGAAATCACTAGGTCAAACATGTTTTACACTGTTATGGTGTGTTTCTTAGGTGAGCGACCTAGGGCCATCTTGGCCCTCTTGTTTTAAAAATGTTACAGCTAGAATTATGTGACCTGTATTGTAAGGTTATCTTATAATGACAAATATTGGTGTGAAGTTGTGTAGCATTTGACTTAACCTGCTTATACATACACATGGTATTTTATAGACATTTAACATGTTATAGGCAGGTAACCATTGAATTTCATGCAAAAACAGTGCATGCAATAGCAGTTATATTAAATTACAATTGTTGTGACAGTATACCCGCAATTGTATCATGTTGTTATATGAAATAAGTATACAAGCGAGACAGTTTGATGGTAATATCACCACTTAGCCTTGAAATAGTTGAAATATGGGCCTTATATATCACTTGTAAAATACTACGTCTTCTTTCCTAAACAATGCCACTTATGTATGTATGTATATTATGTATATCACTTCAAGATCTATCCAATTTAGTTTATCATTACGAACCAATACATTATTATAAATGGAAAATCAGCACCGTGGGTTCAAGGAATAGATTGCAATTTATTGCTATTACCATAAGTATGACGGCACTGGCCGGGCATGAGAACAGGCGGTAGGGTCATATAATTGCAGCCTTTATTGAAACTTGAAACTGAAACCGAATAATTCGATTAAACGTCTCTTTTTATACAATGGCATAATAATAACAATATTAATAATGACAATAATAATAACAGCCTTGGTTTAAAAAACAGTAATGACCGCACCCCTCCCTTTGAGTCAATTTACCCCTGTTGCGAATACCAGTGCATAAAGTATCACATGGTACGCCCAAACGGGCTGCATATAGAGGTTCAACCCTCCCCCGCACCCCCTCCCCCGAAACCGGTTAATGGTGCCATCATATACTATTTAAAAAAGAAATATTGCATACAACCCTACCGATAGAGCCTGTACCAACAAGTGCGTTTAATTAAACAAAGCTTGGAAATATAAATGTTGAAACGTAAAAAATTTTACAAAAATTTAAAAACTATCAACTGCTATTTTCGCATAATTAACAGTTATCAAAAAATTTAAAACAATGCCACGAAATCTCTGAAATACATTGTCTTTAGATTTTTTAATGTGTCAGTTGATTTACTTTTGCGTAGTTCTAAAGGCAATTCATTCCAACGTTTTGGACCAACAGCACTGAAACTTCTATCATTGAATGTTTTTCACTTGTTGTATGGAACAACATAACGACATTCAAAATTTTCTGACGATCTCAAACCTTGTCTACTAGGAATATTCTCTGTAAGCATTTCTGTAGCTATATATGAAAGAAAGTATCTTGAAATCAATTCTTGCTTTCCCCGGCAACTAATGTAAGTGATACAATGTTTGTTAAGAACTGTCAAATTCCTCCTGTTAAGGACAAGTTTTGCACACATGTTTTGAATACGTTGTATCTAACGCACCTCACTGTTAGCTGCACCATAAAGTATGATATTGCAATGATCCAAATGTGAAATAACTAGAGACAAAACTAAAATTCCAGTGGCTGCTTTTGTTAAATATTTTCGGATGTTCTTAATTCGTAGGTAATTCAACATGGCTGTACGACATGATCTTTAAAGTTCCAGGTTTCGTCAAGAAATGCACCGAGATATCTAATTGTGCTTTCATGTTTGACATCATCTCAAGCAATATTACTGGAATTTGTAAAACATTTGTTGAATTGAGGTCTGCTACCAAACATAATAAATTAAGTTTTGGAAGTGTTCTTTTTCAGTTTATTTCTATTCATCCAGTCATTGATTATAACTGCGCACCTTGCAAGGTCTCCGATCGCTCGTGATTCTACGGAAAAAGATGTAGGACGGAAGCTTTATTTGCTGTATGATCATCAGTAAAACCGCAGTCTGATATGGATTTTGGAATGACATCAAAAAGAGTCCCGGCATAGGCGAGATACAGCCAGGGACCAAGGCAACTGCCTTGGGGCGCATTCAAGATGGCGGTCTGATGAATATACATTGTTGATATTAATCTTACAAGTACGAGGCCTTAAATAGTAGTCTACCCATTGAAGAGCTGTAACACAGACGCCATGTTGTGCTTTAAGTACATCTAGAAGAATGTGGTAGTCGACAGTGTCAAAAGCCGCACTTAAGTCAATCCAAATAAGGGCCGTGACTTACTTTTTCTCCATACCACATAGATCATTGACAAACCGAAGCAACGCAGATTCACAGGAGTGATATTTCTTTTATGCAGACTGGTTCTTATGTAAAAGACTATTTTGATTTACATGTTTGTTATATCTGTAAAGAGAAGCTTTCTCAATAAGCTTTGATTGAAATGATAAATTACACACATGACGATAATTGGAAAGCTCTAGTTCAAGACCTGCTTTTTTAAGCAAAGGTATAACAACTGCTTGTTTGTATTTCACAGGGAAAATACCTTGTTGTAAAGAGACATTCACCAATTTAGTGATGCTAGAGAGAAGTTCATCTAAATGTGATTTCAGAATACGTGTTGGCCAAATATCTAACTCTGAAGACGTAGTATTCAATTCAATGATGAGCTTTTTCACTTCATCTTGAGTCAATTCAGTAAATTTGTTTAAATTTTGTATATCCTTTACTTGAGTTTCAAAGTTTTGGTATTCACTTAGCGATTGATATATATTTGAGATTTCTGCCATGAAAAGGTCAGCAACTATTTCAGCCAATGAATTATTAGACTCATTGAGGCAGTGGGTTTTCAGTTTTGGTACCAGTTAGTTCAGATACCAATACATACAGTGTCTTGGAATCACCTTTAGCGTTTTTTATCTTTTCACTGAGTGTGTTTCTCTTTTGACGTTTGATTTCAAAATTGTATTCATTTCTTACTTGTTTATGCAACTCAAACTGATCTGTTTTACCATAACACCTCCATGTACGCTCGGACTTTCTAACTTGTTGTTTTAGACGTTGCAATTTTTTACTGAACCACGGTTTGGGTGCTCCCTGAATTATTGTTTTTTTGGGGGAGCGTGCTTATTCAGGACATCCTTTATTTCCGTTCAAACTCTTTCACAAGCTTGTTGATATTCTGTTAATCAACGTTTATTGCACTTAGGTCGCTGGAAAATTCTGATTCCTTCAAATTTTTGAAGTTTGTAAATGACACGCTCTTACTAGTAATAGTCTCTTTTTCAACATCTAAGAGAAACTTGACAACACAGTGATCAGATAAAAATGGTCCAGGCTCATATTTCTCTACATGAACACCATTAAGTGACTCAGATATGACTATATCCAAGCTATGTCCTCCTGTATGAGTACTGAAATCAACGTGTTGTTCCAGGTCCATTGCTACTAGGGAGTCCTTGAAGTTTGTAATAGAACTGTTGTCATCGTTTATATGCAACTTGAAATCACCCATTATAAGTATATTGTCATAATGTGGTAAAATATTTTCGATGAAATAAAAAAAAATCAGCAACGAACTGGTTACCATTCGATAGAGCCGGGGGTCCATACACACCACGTGTATGGTCAAATTTTTGAAAACTAGTTTCCAAATACCATATTCAAAGCTTCGAACAGTACCGTGGGTTACCCTTCGCATATTGATTGTGTTTCAACTCGTAAATGATAGATTGTTACAGATTTCAAAAACGATCAAAAGTGACATCAATTTTCCCGTAAATGAGTGCCTTAAATATGGTGCATGCTTTTAAATTTTGTCTTTTTAGCAGTTTTTGTGATACGCTGGCTCCATTATCTAAGATCATCCCTGTTCTAAATTCCAATTTGTTCAGTTCTGCTTATTGTTTTCTCATTTGCAGCCCATTATTTTAAATAGGGACAACACACCGCATTTCATGGAATTGCACTCTATGTATCATTGAAGGTTTCATGTAAAAATAAGATTAATATGATTCTTAGAATGCATTCAAGCAAAATAATAGGTTCGGCTGGATTGAGTGTTTTTCGTGGAGGTAATGAAATATATAACTGGTGTAAACCTAGCATCGACTTAAGCTGAATTCTATTATTCTGTTATAAGCGTGTGTCTAAATAGTTTTTCTCAATTTTATTTAGTCACTTACCTTATAAAGCAAAATTTATTCTAAACCTCGATAGGCACTTCATTTCGCATGAAGGTAGGATAAGGATAATTTATGTTGTAAGTTGTAGAAAGTTGGCTATTATACTATTACTTTTATTATGACTTATGTTCACCGCCGTTTGAATACATCTGCGGATGTCTCTAAATTGCTTTTTTTACTTTTAGCATGTGTAAATGTTGAGTTCTGTTCAACCTGGTGCTAGAGGGCGTGGACGGTAGCATGCATTTACACTACCGTCCATGAAAAGGCTCGATCAAACCGAGCCTGCAACATTTTCGTTTTTGTCGTGTTGAGCGACCTGTGAAGTTTCCACTTTTCTCTATTTTAATGGAGAGATGGGTCCCATGGCAACTGTAGATCGTTTATTGTTTATTATGTCTCCCGCACCATTTTGATGGGAGACATATTGATTTACTCCTGTCAGTGTCTGTCTGTCTGTATGTCTGTCAAAAAATCTTGTCCGCACTCTAAATCGAACATTTCTCTTCTGATCTTCACCAAACAGAATGTGTTTGCCAGTAAGTCCTCAGCCAAGTTCGATAACGAGCCAAATCACCCCAGACACTTCGAAATTATGGCCCTTGAATTACCAAAAATACTGATGTCAGTGATACAGGTCTTGGTGCATGGTTGACTCAGATATATAATGGAAATGAAATGCCAATCTAGATGATTAGGCAGTTGTGGGAGACAAGTGCTTTTCACAAAAGCAGCTCTAGTTTCATTACATCTGTTACTGGTTCTGAAATGCTAACAACCGTGGGATAAACAACGTTGACTTAATAATATAAAAATCATAAATGCCGACATATTTTCTTCTTACCCAGTACATAAATAAAAATCACACAACAGATGATTTTACATTTGGGAAGTCTTTAAAATTGGAAAGATCAGTCACGAATAAACATTTTGCAGATGTTTTTCTAATCATATACATGTAGAAATATATGAGATTAATTTTCACTTTTGGTCTATTCAGCTTACTATAATGAATCAAGTTATATAATACTCGTGTTCTTTAAATATTGATCAAGAAGCACTTTTAACTGTTTACTCGTGTGATGTCAAACCAGTTATTATGTTTTAGTATTTTAACAAATATAACAATGGTAAAATAAGACCCATGTAGTCAAAATAATAAACTACACGTTCATGCATGCGTCGGTGAAGATTTTCAGTTTAAAGGAGTGCTTACTTTGAGCATTGCTTTTAAAATTTGGCCTTCTATCATCTGATCTACATTTGTTATAAAGTATAATTTTTCAGTTATATATTAAGTAGTTTATTAATATGCGATAGATGTAACTGCCCCCCCCCCCCCCCCCCCCCCCCACCCCTTACCAACCCCCACCCCAAAATGATATAAGGAGATAAAACTTAAAAGAAATGGAGTGTCTGAGTTGAGGGTAGTTTAAGTTTTGAGCGGGATTACAAATGGCATTGCACTATGTTTCCAGGGGATCTCAATCCTTGCATTTTAGGGATCTTTGCTCTTGTTTCTTAGAGATCTTTGTCATTGTTTCTCAGAGATCTTTGTCCTTGTTTTCTATAGATCATTGTCATTGTTTCATTTGGATCTTTTTTGTCCTTGTTTTTGAGGGATCTTTGTCCTTGGATTTTAGGGATCTTTGCCCTTGTTTCTTAGAGATCTTTTTCCTTGGTTTTAGGGATCTTTGTCGTTGGTTTTTAGGGATCTTTGCCCTTGTTTCTTAGAGGTCTTTGTCCTTGGTTTTTAGGGATCTTTGTCCCTGTTTCACAGAGATCTTTGCCACTGTTTCTTAGTGATCTTTTTCATGTCATTGTTTCCTACGGATTTTGTCCTTGTTTTTAGGGATCTTTGTTATTATTTCCTAGGGAGCTTTGTCCTTGCTTCTTATGGATTGTGTCCTTGTT
Organism: Mercenaria mercenaria; assembly: GCF_021730395.1. Taxonomy (NCBI): domain Eukaryota; kingdom Metazoa; phylum Mollusca; class Bivalvia; order Venerida; family Veneridae; genus Mercenaria; species Mercenaria mercenaria. The sequence goes on from NC_069362.1 coordinate 33,271,781, forward strand.
TTAGGGATTTGCCCTTGTTTCTGCGGGATCTTTGTCCTTGTTTCGAGACACTTATAGAAAGAGGAGGAGGATTTCAAGACTTTAAGATAATTTATTTTTCAATAAGTCATTTTCAATAGTGGACAAAAGTGATACAATTTGTTTGCAAGTTTAATGATAATCTGACTAAGTACCTAAAATGGAGTTTGTTTATCTGATATATTGAAATGATACTAACTCCGGAAAGCAAAAATAATCAGATTTAACAGGTCTAGCGATTTATACTTAAGGAAGGTTTATTTGTGCAGATAATGTTTTTCTGTAAATATTCTTTTTGAAAAATACTTAGCAGAATGATATACTGTTGTCTTAAAATGCACACTGGCGTTTCTTCTTGCGCTGTAATTTATAAAGATATCCATCTACTCAAATTTCATGACAGTTGTTTTGATAAATGGCCTGCCAGTTCCCCTCGTGTTTAAATTGTGAAGAAAATAAAATGTCACAAGGTATTAGAATGAATATGTTGTATTTTTTTTCTGTTTTCTTTTAATAAAAATGCGCTGCCAGCAGTTTACTGCCTTGAAGTAAAATCGACAATATCCATAAAATGTAAACAAATCTCTTGAGTCATTAAAGAACGCAACAATCAAAGTTATATTCACTTCTAATAAAGATAACATATTCGTCTCAGTGTCTCATTCGAACATTAATGTTGGTTACCATTATATTTTTGGAACAGACGATTTCGCGGCTACTAAACCCTAGCGCCACCACCAAAAAGTAGTGATAAGGAAAAGAGCTATCGACATTTCCGTGGTGCAGCTATCACCGGTTTCAGATTGTAAACAGGTGAGTATAATTTATATTTTACGTTACATTTTCGATAATATAACTTATTTCAAGATCGGAGAATGTAGTGCCGCGTAAGAACATTTTTACTATAGGTTGACTGTAATTTCGTTAAGATATGTAAATTGTGGTGTCAAGAGCTTTTCTCCTGATTCCGACGTTTTTAAATTTTGACATCTGTATGCATTCCAACTAAATTTCGATGCATAAACACACTATCTGAACATTATCGCGCATGCAAATGGCTTAAATGTGTAATATACACACATACATAAGTATTAGTAAAATCTCCCGTAAAAATAATACACCGGCATTTTTAAAAGTGGTGGCGCTTTCGCACTAGTGATGGCGCTATATAGTAGTGTTGGCGCTGTGGCGGACGGTTAGCGTTAGAACGTCTGACTACAAATAAGTAGTTTTATTCATGAGAAATAAGGTATGATTACAGGGGTTGTCATTTACCTTTTTGAATTTAATGTCAAAGTCATTTTAGAATTAAGAAAAGCCTATGATGTGTGAGTAACAATTGAATGATTATAAAACTTTTATATATTCAAGTATTATGCAGACACTGTTTATCCGTTGCAGATGGGAAGTCTCAAGCGCAAAATAAAAAGAAGAACAATTTCTTGCCAAGCCTTTTTCTCCGATTGAATTAATTCAAATGAACACAATCATCCCACTGAAGGCAAGTTCTACTACAAGAACACATACTCCTCCAAAATACAGTCACTAAAAATGGCTTAATTTGTTCACCGATCAAATAATAGGTCATAATACTGAATTCACATTCCAAATAAAACAAAACTTTTGAAGAGTCAGTCACTTTCAAATCAAGAAACACTTCAAGATATGAGACGATTCCAACCACGACAATGAATATGGAGAAGTACGTGAAAATATTAGCGAAATGGAGGAATGCGACACTTAATTGTATTAATTTGGTGCACGTGAACATTAATTAGGCAGAAGTCGATTGATTCCTTTCTTTTTAACAATGTGAACATATGCAAGTAAAAGGATGTGCATTTCACTACCTGTATTATGCCTTTATTCGATATTTTTCTATGGCAAAATTTTGCAATTTTATGTGCAGTCAAACTCAATATATATTCAATACATTTCAAAGATAATTACAGCCAATTGTAAAGCAGACCGTGAAGAATAAAGTCTTCAGAAATTATTTTGAAATTTTACCTGATTACTGAATTATACACAAAAATCCCAACACCATCAATTTCTCCAATTGTGTTATCTGTGCACACATGATTTAGATGTATATAAACAGGTGATATTATAAGATTATGTACAGGTTTGCCTTGCTACCTGTGGTCAGTAATGCATGTACAAACAACATTTTAAATTAAATTTACATGGGGTTGTCTTTTTGTGTCTAATGCAATAACCAGGAACAATTTCGACAAAAATCCATAAGAGTTTGCAGTATACATATTGTACTATGAAATTAACTAAATTTTGTCTTTGTAATATTTTTTATATTGGAGTTTGACTGCACATAAAATTTCAATATTTTGGGGTAAACTTTCAGTCTAAACGAGACTCAAACATTTTACAAGCAGCATATGTACTATAAATCATCATATGCTTCTTATGTTGATGATAATTTGACCAGCTGTTAAGGCTTTAGTGCAATTTTCAAGAGAAAAATACTCGGCCTGAAAATATGAACTGATACTGAGTTGTGACTGTGGCGATGCCTTAAGCTACTGCTATAGTAATCCATTTACTATATATCTCCGTATTGAAACATTCTTTATTACACATTTAAAACATGACGTCATTATTGTTTCTGCACGTTGGATTACCGCTTTACATATGAGATTATTGCAAGGAAGACTATGAAACACACACATGCCATTATCAGCATGTTAGAAAGGTCGTTCCGAGGGAATTTTCTCGTCTATTTAGAATTTTTGTTTGAGGTATTTATGGAATCGTGTCATGAATACTAATGAAAGAAAGTCCGGACACGGTTGATACGGGACTGGATTTAAAAACAGTACAACGGACATTTTTTGGCCTGCGTATTTACTTGTGAAATGTACGCCGTCCGTATTTTATACTTTATATAGGTATATAATAACAGTAAACTATCGATTATTTGAAGGAATATACTGTTGTTCAAAAGCACTTCCATATAGTATTTTGTTGCTCTGCATCTCGTATTGTTTGCCATCCAATACTGTCCGTCAGTTCAGACTTAGTTTGTAATTTTCAATATGAGTTTATGTAGTAGATTTTGCTTCTCTATCTGATACAATGTGTAGAGACAAAGAAATGCACGAATATTTCTTTGAATATTGACAACGTGTTATTTTCTGTCAGATCATTTTTGATTTAGGAGAGTAGCAAAAGAGTTATTACTGTCCAAAAGGACAGACGAATATTGAACTTGGAGAGGGGTTTTGTAGCCTTGTGATCCCTTAACTGATTTACAGTCTCCAAATGTGCTGTGGAACTATTGAAGCATGTCAGTTTAAAGTATTTGTCTGAACTATGAGAATTGTATGACCCAACGTGATCAGTACTTCATAGTTTTTATAGTATTTTTGGCAAATTAAGAATTATTGAGAAGCACACTTAGTCTACATTATATTGTATGTTTGGTTTTTGTATGCAGAGCACTGTGCTGTGATTTTCCAATATATCTGTCTGGTAACTATCAAATACAGTCTTTCCTGTTTATAAAGGTCATCGAAGAGACTTACTGCAAGTGACCACTATCTACAAGACAGTTGACCACTATATACAAGTAGAGGCTTACGGAGTAGGACATAAACATATTTCACACGCAACTGATGGTAACAGTTTCTCTTTCAAAAATATATGATGACTTCCTCTTCTTTCTTCAGGAATGAATTCTCACTCGTAAATGATGAAAATAATACTAATTTCACTATAACGTTTTGCACTCTTTTTATAACAACTATAATTTTATATTGATGAAATTGCTTTGAGTGCCTTGTGGAGGCTGTAAAATGTCTTCCCGTCCTTGGATTCAGTTTTTATATGTTCTAGTCCTTCGAAATCATGGCGTCCATTCAATATCTATGTAATACAATTCCGCTTTAACCGGTGCTAGGGGGCGTGAGAGGTGTTGCACGTTTTATAAGCTATCATCATGATCATGAACAGACTCGATCAAACCGAGTCTGCAGAGTAGGAATGTAGTTACTCAGCAAAATAATGGTTATCATACACTGTTTTCGATGTTTAGACTAAACAACTACCTACGACTTTGTTTATAGCAGTTTAATTGGACATAAAGCAACTTTTTGTTTTAAAACTTAAGATATTTAGTGACCGTAAAAGTGCATTTCGCCGGCCTTTCCGATGGCCACTGACCATGTTAGACATGGTCACAATCGAGATACGAGTTATGTGACGCAGGGAAATATTTTATTACTAATATTTTACTTTAATACTTTTATATCTTGAGCAAGGAAACTGGTCCAACCGCTAATGTGATTATTAGTCCCCTACTGGTTGAAAACCAGTTTTGGGGACTATAGGAATGCTCTTTTCCGTCATTCCGTCATTCCGTCTTTCCGTCATTCCGTCATTCTGTCATTCCGTCATTCCGTCCGTCCGCAATTTCGTGTCCGGTCCATAACTCTGTCATCCATGAAGGGATTTTAATATTACTTGGCACAAATGTTCCCCATGATGAGACGACGTGTCATGCGCAAAACCCAGACCCCTAGCTCAAAGGTCAAGGCCACAATAGGAGGTCAAAGGTCAACAGGGCTTTTTTCCTGTCCGGTCCACAACTCTCCCATCCTTGAAGGGATTTTAGTATTACTTGGCACAAATGTTCCCCATGATGAGATGATGTGTCGTGCGCAAATCCCGGACCCCTAGCTCAAAGGTCAAGGTCACAATTGGAGGTCAAAGGTCAACAGGGCTTTTTTCCTGTCCGGTCCATAACTCTCCCATCCATGAAGAGATTTTAATATTACTTGGCACAAATGTTCCCCATGAGGAGACGACATGTCATGCGCAAAACCTGGACCCCTAGCTTAAAGGTCAAGGTCACAATTGGAGGTCAAAGGTCAACAAGGTTTTTTTCCTGTCCGGTCCATAACTCTCCCATCTATGAAGGGATTTTAATATTACTTGGCACAAATGTACCTCATAATAAGTAGATATGTCATGCACAACTTTCAGACCCCTAGCTCAAAGGTCAAGGTCACACTTAGCAGTCAAATGTTAACATAGCATGAACAGGGTCTGTTTCGTGTCCGGTCCATAACTCTGACATTCATCAAGGGATTTTAATATTACTTAGCACAAGTGTTCCCCATGATGAGACGACGTGTCATGCGCAAATCCCGGACCCCTAGCTCAAAGGTCAAGGTCACAATTGGGGGTCAAAGGTCAACAGAGTTTTTTTTCCTGTCCCGTCCATAACTCTGCCATCCATGAAGGGATTTTAATATTACTTGGCACAAATGTTTCCCATGATGAGACGACATGTCATGCGCAACACCCAGTACCCTAGCTTAAGGGTCAAGGTCACACTTTGAGATCAAAGGTCAAGAGGATTTTTTTCCTGTCCGGTCTATAACTTTGTCATGCAAAGCAGGATTTAGATATCAGTTGGCACAAATATTCCCCTGGATGAGACAACATGTCATGCGCAAGAACCAGGTCCCTAGGTCTAAGGTCAAGGTCATATTTAGAAGTCAAAGGTCAAATTCAAGAATGACTTTGTATGGAACATTTCTTCTTCATGCATGGAGGGATTTTGATGTAACTTGGACCAAATGTTCACCACCATGAGGCACCCTTGTTTTTAGAATTACATCCCTTTGTTGTTACTATAAATAGATTTTATTGTAACTTTTTTATTACTGGCAGTAGAGAAAAATCGAGACCACTTTTCTGTGGTACAGCATGCATGTTACATCCAATTTTTAGGGTTTTTTTACCTATCTCTACCTGGTAAAGAGTTTCTTGTGGACTTATATTATTAATTTTTTTTTTTTTTTTTTTTTTTTAAAGATTAATTTCCCTTTTTTGTTACTATAAATAACTTACATGATAACATTTTTATAATCAGCCAAAAAAATTCAATATGAAAACAACTGTGGGTTTTTATATATGCACATTTTAATCCAAGTGTGTTGTTATAATGTTATAACATATTGTATATGTAGTACAATATTGTTTATACATCATTGACAGATATCAGTTCATTATGTTATACTGCAGTAGAAAAAATTAGGTGCCTTCCAGTAGGGGACTTTGTATTGCATGGCAATACTTCATTCACTTGTTCTGATAGTCACGCTGTATGCAGGCGAGTGACCGTTAATGCAGTTTAAACTGTATATGATTTTTCCCCATGTTCAATTTCCCAACTGCATTTTCATTTCTCGAAACAAAATCATTTAGTTGACTTGGAGGATAAGACAAATGATAAGGCAAACTTAGTAAAAAAAAAGGTGGCTACTGTCGTCCAAAAGTCAAAGGCTCAGGTTCGGTTCTAAACTTTGGAACAATGTTCCAGTGGATATCACTAAAATTAACAAATATCAGTCATTTAAGGTAGCTATCAAAAGTCATTTAAAGCAGAGTATTCACTGATTGTCGAATGTTTTCTTTTTAAAGTGTTTTAATGCAGTTTTATTGTTTAATGTATAAGTTTCGGCTTAGGAATTTTCTCCTTTTTCATCTTATATAGTCACTTATTTTGCCATGACATGCTCTTTCTTTTCCACATTTATCAGAACCGTTTTAACAGTTTCGTTTCGTTTGACGGATTATTAAAGATATGTGATCAGGTAGTTTTATACTGTTAGTAACAATCTGATAAAATTTGTGATAGTCTGACTGTGATAATTTCAATTTGATAATTTCATTTAATGATAAAGATATAATTTTTCATCTAAATAATTTGTTTTAATAATTGCCTGACTATGTCATGCCACTAATACTAAGGACCACAATGAAAATAAGAGCCTGCTCTTTATTGTGTTATCCTTGGTATTTGGAGCATGCCATGGTATTCTTTTGCATAATATAGTATTTAATGATGCTTATTGTTTAATTCTATATTGTGTTTGTTAATCATGTAAATGTTATCCTTTGCCAAAATAAATCTATCTATCTAAATGAGATACCAGGACAGACGTCCTGGCCTCCGTGGCCGAGTGGTTAAGGTCGCTGACTTCAAATCACTTGCCCCTCATCGATGTGGGTTCGAGCCTCACTCGGGGCGTTGAATTCTTCATGTGAGGAAGACATCCAGCTGGCTTACGGAAGGTTGGAGGTTCTACCAAGATGCCCGCTTGGATGAAATAATGCACAGAGGGGCACCTGGGGTCTTCCTCCACCACTAAAGCTGGAAAGTCGCCATATGACCTAAAACTGTGTCGGTGCGACGTTAACCCCAACAAAATAAAATAAATAAATTCTATTACTTGAGTCTTGATTTCAAATGTTCGGGATCCATTTTTACACAAGCTAATGTGTTGTATGTGAAAAGATTTATGAAAATTCTTTTAAAATGGCTTGACAGCCAAGTACCTACTACTTATTGCTATGTAAGTTCTTTATTACCAGGTTATAAATGCTTTTTTTAGGTAGTGACCTTTTATCAAGTACAGAAATGTGTAACAAAAACCTTGTCAAAATTTCATTTTTCAGGATTTTGCTTTACACTAAGATATAAATACATGTATTTTATCACAATAATATCTATTTAATTATATACCTCTTCCTAACAGAAGGCACTATGACCAGCATTCAGGGTAATAAAGAGCTGAACTCCAGACAGAGTTTAATCACTTACTGATAATTAGCAGAGGCGCTGTCTGCAATAATCACTATTTATACTGTTAGTGAAAATGGACTTTTATCATGGGGCAACTTATAATTTTATCCCAAAATATAAATGGTATTTAATTGATATTGCCTTTAATGAAGAGGTACCAGTGGCCATGTGCTGAAAATCACTTTCTTCTCACCTCTATAGGTTCTAAACCTGCTGTTGCTGTCATATGCGTAAGCCATCCAGCCGATTTGTAAAAGTCCATTAGTTCTACCCGGATGCCTGAACTACAGGGAGGGACACCCTCCGAATTGAAGCTGAATATTTGCTTTAGGACATTCACTGTGTCTACGCTTACAAAACAACTTATTTTCACTCTTTATAAAAAGGCGTATTGGCAAAACTAAGCCTGCCTCTGGGATAAAGTTTTTGTTGAATCAAGAGGACTGTTGTAATTTTTGTTAGTAATGGAACATTCCTGTGCCATGTAGTTGAAAATGACCTAATAGTTAGGAGAAGTTTAACAAAAAAAAGACGATTGACGAGAGATACAGGTATGGCAAGCCAATTGTCCAATAATTACGTGAACCCCGGTTCATAGTCGAAAAATTAGGATTAACGATCGATAAACTAGGTTTTTCGAACGTAAAACTAGGTTTTTCAAATACTAATCTATATTTTCGAGTGAAAACATCAGATACCGGTCGTAAACCATAGTTTACGCTCGTGAAGGTTTACGTTCGATAAGCTTGGTTTCTCGATTGATTTATGAATTTCGGTCGTTATCCTATGTTTACGCCCGTAAACTTGGGTTTACGAACGTGAACCTACGTTTACGAGCGTGAACTATGGTTTACGACGTTATCCTATGTTTTCGCTAGAAAAAATAGGTTAGTATTTGAAAAACCTGGTTTTACGTTTAAAAAACCTGGTTTATCGAACGTAAACCTAAGTTCACGCTCGTAAACCCAAGTTCACGTTCGTAAACATAGGTTCACGCTCAAAAATATCGTTTCAGGTCCGTAAACTATGGTTCACGGTCGTAAACATAGGTTCATTGCCGTAAACCCAAGTTCACGCCCGAAATTCATTATTGATTCTATAATCCTAATATATTGAATTTAAACCATGGTTTACGTTTGATAAACTAGGTTTCTCGATTGAACTATGAGTTTCGGTCGTTATCCTATGTTTACGATCGTTATCCTATGTTTACGCTCGTAAACCCCGCATCACGCTCGTAAACCATAGTTTACGAAAGTCAACCTATGTTTACGACCGTGAACTGGGGTTTACAATCGTGAACCTTCATTTACGAGCATGAACTGTGGTTCACGGCGTTATCCTATGTTTTCGCTCGAAAATATACGTTAGTATTCGAAAAACCTAGTTTTACGTTCGAAAAACCTAGTTTATCGACCGTTAATCCTAGTTTTTCGACCGTGAACTAGGGTTCACGAAATTATTGGACAATTGGCTTGCCATATACAGGGCGATCACAATACCTAGCCGGAGTGTGTAAAACTTCTTTGGCAAATCTAAGTAATCTAGTTTACTTTGGCGTACTACTAGAGACTCAGAAGTTTTAACTTCGAACTAAACATGCGACGTACAATTTTACTAATCTTTTTTTTTCAATAATTTCTTAATTAATATTGTTCAGTTGTGATACATTATTGCTATGAGATTCAGTATGTCATAAATATATGCCTATGACAAAAATTGTGACATACTAATATACATTATTTGTGTATTGATAAACTATCGCTGCTTTTTATATACAACAACATACCTTCTTATCAAACGTAATGAAGAAAATACGAAACAGAAATAACAAATTTAAAATCTAGAAAAAAATTATCTTAAAAAGTAATAAAATAAAATGCAAATTGTAAGTTCGCTTGCGAAATTTCTATTATCTTGAATAAAGAAGAAAACAAGTTGAAGTCATTCACTTTCAGTTACACTAACAAGTCACTTTCACATTTCATTTTTTTTAATAAAAAAAGTTTGATGATTTATAAATTGATGCTCATCCACTGTAATATGTGTATATATGCCAAGTTATCGAATTGCGTCTATTCAATAAATTTATTACTGATTTCAGTAACCGCCCTGTTAGCGCGGTAGGTTAAAATAAAAACTCTGAACTGGAGGTTCGCGAGTTCGATCATCGGGTGCGGCGTATATGACAATTTGATTCGTAAATCAACAAAGGAATCTTGAAAAGATATGGTTACTACAATTTTATGACAAAGGTTAATCAGCTGTTATATTTATGGCATCCAAACTAACAATGGCCTCTTTTCGCATATTGTATCTGTATCAAGGAAGAATAAGGAAGTCTAATGGCCAATCAACAAAATACCTCAAGTTAATTTTTCCTATAACCTATCAAGTAACTCATTAGTTAGATCTTTGGAAAGTAAAAACAGTTAGGTCTGATTAATATGTTTTTAGAGGTAAATCTCCTACAAATGAGTTATTTGTGTTGCTCTTTTCAGATCATTACTAGGGCCGTAAGGCAAATCAAAGCATCAAAATCCTCATAGCTTCATTCGCTTGTCAATGTTATTTCGGTTGAATGTAACATTCCGCTTTTATTAGCTCACCTGTCACATAGTGACAAGGTGAGCTTTTGTGATCACCCTTCGTCCGTCGTCCGTCGTCAGTCCGTGCGTGCGTCCGTGCGTGCGTCCGTCAACAATTTCTTGTCTGCACGATAGTGGTTTCATTTATGATTTTATTTTAACCAAACTTGCACACAACTTGTATCACCATAAGATCTCGGTTCCTTTCTTGAACTGGCCAGATCCCAATATGGGTTCTAGAGTTATGGCCCCTGAAAGGGCCAAAATTAGCTATTTTGACCTTGTCTGCACAATAGCAGCTTCATTTATGATATGATTTTTACCAAACTGGCACACAACTTGTATCACCATAAGATCTCGGTTCCTTTCTTGAACTGGCCAGATCCCAATATGGGTTTCAGAGTTATGGCCCCTGAAAGGGCCAAAATTAGCTATTTTGACCTTGTCTGCACAATAGCAGCTTTATTTATGATTTGATTTTTACTAAACTGGCACACAACTTGTATCACCATAAGATCTTGGTTCCTTTCTTGAACTGGTCTGATTCCTTTATGGGTTCCAGAGTTATTGCCCCTGAAAGGGCCAGAATTAGCTATTTTGACCTTGTCTTCACAATAGCAGCTTTATTTATGATTTGAATTTAATCAAACTTGCACAAAACTTGTGTCGCCATAAGATCTCAGTTCCTTTTTTGAACCGGCCAGATCCCTTAATGGGTTTCAGAGTTATGGCCCCTGAAAGGGCCAAAATTAGCTATTTTGACCTTGTCTGCACAATAGCAGCTTCATTTATGATTTGATTTTAACCAAACTTGCACACAACTTGTATCACCACAAGATCTTGGTTCCTTTCTTGAACTGGCCAGATTCCGTCATGGGTTCCAGAGTTATGGCCCCCTAAAGGTCCAAAATTGTCTATTTTGGCTTTTGCAGCCATATAGAGACTTCATTGATGATTTTATTTGATACAAACTTCCAAAATATCTTCAACAACAATAAATCTTGGATTTCATGACAAATCAGATCCAATCGTAGGTTCCAGAGTTATTTTATATCTGATTACCTCCCTTGATTGTAATCAAAATGGATTTATATCAGTAAGTACTTATAGGACTTATTTGAAATTTCATTATTGTCATTAGTTGGACTGAGCCAATCAGGGTAGATAACTATGGACTGATTTTATGTCAAATTACCTCCCTTTATTTCAAATTAAAATGGGTATATCTCCGTAACTAATGAAGATACTGATCTGCAATTTGATTTATGTCAACAGATTTATTTGGTAGAGCCTTCTTTTGTTCACTTACAATAATTCTCTTTTTTATTACGTCCCTTTTACGTTACTATAAATAGCTTATTTTAGTAACTTTTTTATTATTGGCCGTAGGGAAAAACCGAGACCACTTTTCTGTGGTACAACATGGATGTTACCTCGAATTTTTAGGTGTATTTTGACATACCTGTACCTTTTTTTAATTTTTTTTTCTTTTTGGTTAAATTTCTTCCTTTTGTTGTTCCTGTCTTTTGGACTTTTTTCTGAGGACCTTCTTGTCCTCAAGTGCAATGGTAACAGGTGAGCGATATAGGGCCATCATGGCCCTCTTGTTTTGTTTGATTGCATTCTATGCTTCCAAAGGATTTTATATATTTTATTTCAAGTGAAGTTTCGTTGAATTCAAGTTATTGAGTGCCGAGACCCGAACAACAATGGCGGGACGGAAGCGGCGACTTTAGACTCTACCGAAAAGATTTTGGGAAACACATAAATACGACTATTCTTTTTTGAATTTTTCACGTAAAAACGAGTTTGGGATTAGCGGAGTTAATTTGGTAAGCGAAATTTGCCACAGCAGGATCTTTTATCAAGTAGTTTTAAGGAAATAGTGTTTTATCATTATTTTTATATAAAGTTTTCTTTTCGTTTATGTCGTATTGGGCAGCCTGTGGTTTTCCACCTTTTTATTATATATAGGCGGCTGCGTTCTTTGAATGTTGCCTTATCTCTTGGTCCTTTATCTTTGTAGTTTTACCAAAAATGAAACGTTTACGCTCGTATTTAATCAGGAAAATACATCTTTTAAGACCATCAACAAAGGTCACGGACAGACCTCCGTAGGCTATATCATGAAATTACAGCAAGACAACAAACCTCCAAAACATTCTTGAATTTACATATTTCCAACTAAATCTTTAACACCCTTAATATTTCATAAAAAAATCAAGATATTCCATGTACTCCTTATTGCCCTTCTGTCACATATTTTATTTGAATTCGAAACAAAATTCTCTAGAATACAGAATTAATGCCAAGAAAAGAAACATATATCCGACTATTTCATTGAATTTGTTCCTTTAACACGGAATGTTCATTAAAATACCGTGTGCTTTGTCACTTAGTGTAATGGTTGAAATATATCAAACTTAAAGTAATACACCCGGTAATTTCCTTGTGACTACTTATTCTCGTTAGACATTTTTGCATTCTCCAGACGTAAATATAGCTTAACGCGCACGTGGCTATATGTAATATCGCATACGGATAATACGTAAGTTACAGTTGGTAAAATGATATAATTAACCCTTACCATGCTAAATTTCTATAATGGACTGGTCCATCTTCCAATATGGGCAGTACCATTTATCATTTGAAGGGGTGTTTACTAAAAATTTACTGACTGAATAGCGAACAGTGCAGACCATGATCAGACTGCACGGATGTGCAGGCTGATCTTGGTCTGCACTGGTCGCAAAGGCAAAACCAATCGCCGCCAGCAGGCTAAGGGTTAAGGTAGTTCTGCACATTCGGATCAATTTTTTCTACAGTGTAATATTTGATTAAACCCTGATTTTAGCTTCAGAATGTTAAAAATCTGCAAATTAAAAAGACAGGTCCGGTGCTCTTTTTTATTTTTTGCTCAACTGATTTCAAACAAGAAATATCTTTAAAAATGATGGTCGGCGAATTGTAATAAGGAAAGAAGTTTATGAATTTTTCATCTAACATTCGTCTTTCATCTAACGTTTTTCAAATTGCAAAACTAAACACCGCATTTTAACAATTTAAATGGTTCTCTTTTAATTTTTCGCAAAGGTTTTGTAGGGTTGCAATTTTGTTTCGTTTATCCATAGACGGATAATTACAGCAGTAGTTTGATGAAGATTCATGAAGCGGTTCATGAGAAGAGGTCATTAAACGTGTTTATATTTTAACTAAATTGGTCCCTATCCCCATTTGTAACAAAATAGCAGGAGACCTTACGATATTGTTACACATCGAGTTTGATAAAAATCCATTACATTTTAGTGGTTAATGCGAAGAAAGGCATATCTACTTTTAGCTATAGTGGTCCCTAATAGGGCCCAAGTTCCTATATAAATAAGTTTGGAAGAGGACCTTATAATGATGCTCCAGACAAAGTATGACAAAGATCCACCAAGCTGTTCATGAGACGCTGTATAAAGGCATTTCTAGTTTTAGCTTTAGCAGCCCCTAAAAGGGGTTAAATGTCCCAGCTGAACAAAGTTGGCTGCGGGCCTAATAAAGATGCTACAAATCAAGTTTGATTAGAATACATGAGAAAAAAATCAATTAAAGGATTTTTTTATTTATCATTTTTATTTATTTCTAAAATAGACCAACTGATCCCGCTTTAACAAATGCATATTCGCTATTCATGAATCTTTGGACAATGACGTCACACCTATAAAAAAGTGAAGGTCAAGCAAAACATACAAATGTAATTATTTCAATATTTCTGTTTCATAAGCAAAGTTTGACCGTAGTCATATCACATAGATAAACTGTATGCAGCTTACCTTCGTTTCAGTGTAATGAGATTCAGTCATTATATAGCATATATATATATATAATAAAACAGTTTTCAACTGAGTTCAATATTTGCATACCATACTAAAGAAAAATATTCATATATAATAAATCAGTTAAATAATTTATAACAAATATATCAAAGCAAACAAGTACTCATTTTAATATGCAATCTGAATAAGTCACAAAAGCAAGAAACCTTTTCATATACAGACGACAATTGTAACAAGGAAAATCTTTTAAAAAGCACTTCTCTACATAAAAGACTCTTATCACACCCTTATTCATGTGGTACGCAGACCGTATTCAGCTCTTTCTTTAATTTGATATATGTTGGTATTTGAACAGGTTTTTATCATATTTATTAAACTTACTTATCATTTTGAGATATATCAATATTCTTGCTAAATATACTGAGCCAAAGTTAGGTTTAAAACTGTGAACAGCGTCGTTTAGGATAAACGCTTTGTCTACATTTCACTCAGCGTAGCACAATCAACAGAGTGAAAGAAATTGACATTCTCGTCCAATCAGACAGAGTATTGCATAAATCTTCCATTTTGATAAAGTATCTATAATGCGTTATCAAGTAGTTTGATTTGCAAACTGAAGTCACGTGGCATAGGTAACGAAAACGAATTTAGACGGCGTCGCCGAAAAAAATGATCTCACAAGTTATCATAATGGGAGTTTATGGGAAAATCACAATTTTGATGTTTCGCATACTAGTAGTGAGCAACGAAGGTTCCAGTGAAAGTTCCCAAAAATAGTTACATCAGCCTGAAGATGTTGTTGGTGCGTTAGACAATATATAACACTTCATGAGCATCCGGTACCATGATTAGAAGTGTGAACTAAATGATTTATTTTCATTTGGTTATTTAGAATAAAATACTGCATTTAATGATACATTCAATGCTAAAATGAGTTGTTTTCACCTTCTTCGGCTCATATTAATATAACAGTCTCAATTAAATACTAAAAGAAGTTGCTCTCCCTCTCTAGCTCTCATTCTATCGGCCCTTATATCACACCTACAAACTGGACGTGTTCGTATTTTACTTCTAAGTTGAATACAAACTCAGTCTACTTTTAATCGTTTTTGTTTGAAATGTGTCTAACTCACAATTCATTTTCAAGGAGAACATATATAAAGTTAGTGCTTGGATCATTCTGATATGCTAAATATTTCGCTGACTGGATGTCCGTTTCCTTAAATAGCACAAATAACGACAAATCAAGATCATATTTAAGAAGACGATACAGAAGAGACATGCTTAGAATTGCAAATGAGGCGAGTAAAGAATCTGACGGAAAGGTAATATACAAAGGAACGTCTAACATCGAATTCAGACAAATTACTCTAGAACAAAATTTCCCTGCTGAAAGATGCGGACAAAAAGCTTTCCTCAGTTAACAAAATGCGCTAATACAGTACTATAAATTCAAATTTGAAGTTACTTTTACTCGAGTTTTGGGCCTCCGTGGCCGAATGGTTAATGCCGCCGACTTCAAATCTCTTGCCCCTTGCCGATGTGAGGTGCCAGGTGCCCTCCCGTAAAGAAATGATGTCCCGATGGGACACCTGATGTCTTCCTTCACCATGAAAAGCTGTAACGCCGCCACATGACCTATGACTGTATCGGTGTGACGGTAAACCATACAAAAATACTTTAGTTTATGTAATGTTTAAGGTTAAAGGTCAGTAATTCAAATCCTTCTTTGTTTCATATAAAAAACGACAACTTCATGTCGTCTTTACGTATCTTTAGAGAACATCACTTTTTCCTACACCAATTATTCATGAAAGTTCTATCACAAATTAACGCAAAATGAAAAGAAAATAGGGGGTTGAATAGTTCCTAGTGAAATCCCAGTCAGTTGTGGTCTGCTACCCTAAAAATGGCGCATATTTGCTCTCCTCCGCGCAGTAAACACCTACTTCCGGTTTCGATCTGCAAAACTTGCCATGTGGGTTGTATGAACATGAAAACCGTCTCATTTCATGCAGAATGTATTCTAGTAGCGAAAAAGTGTGATTAAAGCACTCGTTCTACACGAATTTGCGCAGAAAATGGGAAAATTAGGATCTACTTATTATGGACTTCTTTCGACTACACCACGGAAGCACATTTTCGACCGAATTACTGACCTTATTCCTTAAGTAAAATTATTACTTTCATTGAAATTAAGAATAAAGTGTGAATAATTGAAACGGGATAATGCCTGCCTATGTAAAATTAGAGTGACTGAGTCCGTGTTGGAATTTGTCTTTCTTTTTTACAGATACAGCATACGATATGCAATAAAATCACACAAAAAAGTTTTTAAGTGGGATATCTTATTCCGATACTATATATTAGAATAAAACATAATATTATCATCAAGACTAAATATTTCGAAAATTAAGACAATACACAGTATATGTGTATGGGGACTAGGTGGGGTGTACACGGGGGTTTGGGGCGGCATAACTGAACACTGGTATGAAGAGTATAATGATATGGTACTCAATACCAATAGCTTTTTGGGTTTTTTTTTTTTTTTTTTTTTTTTTTTTTTTTTGGAAATTTATATTAATTTGTTTTCTTTATTTTCTCCGTTCTTAACGAATACTTTACTGTGCTATACCTCTTTAGAGTTATTCCAATAATTTGTCTTTCCGTTTTTAGAATGTTTCTTTTTTACATTTCTTTAATCATAACGTTTAATATCCTGCCGACAATACAAAAAGTTAGGGAAGGGTCGCCAGCAAATGTTAGTAGAACATGTGATCCAATCCTTTTGCTATTGATATCTACTTTATTATTACAGCCCGCCAGCTTAACTCAATAGGTAGAGCGTAGATCTACGGATCGCGGGGCCGTGAGGGGACGTTTGTTCTCCGTGACGATTTGCTAAAACACATTGTGTCTGAAATCATTCGTTCTCCACCTCTGATTCATGTTGGAAGTTGGTAGTTACTTGCGGAGAACAGGCTTGTACTGATACAGAATAAAAAAATCTTTTTAATTACATGTGTTCATTCTCCCTTCTTTTGTTTGTTAAATGATTTATTTGCATGTATATTGTGTAGTACTGTATTGCCATATTTCTTAATATGACGAAACAATATACTAAATAAACAATTCAAGTTTTAATCAGACTACAGTATCCGAAATGGACTCTGTGTGCACCATAAATCGTCGTAGTATGGATATGAAACTAGTTCATCTAATGGTATGAAGAAATCATATTTGAACATTTTATTTTCATATCATTCGATGCAATTGAAATTCCGAATATCCTCTGTACATTTTTGTTTCATATATTTTTTCTGAAGGATAGGTGATCATCTAATACGGGAAGCGCGAGTTAATAGTGATCACAAAATCGTTTTAAGGTAATCGCGTATATGTTTATTCTTTTAACACTACTTTTCTTATGAAGATCTTGTAAAATATGAGCCCGGTTTAGTTGTAACAAAAGACAAAACATATCTATTTTCAGCCGTACTAAATACTATTTCCTAACAGTCAGATACCTTTCGCATGGTCTTTTCTCTTTAAATTAACACCACATAAATTTGTCCGTCCCTCTAGGCAGATTCCCATCGGTTTATTTGTTTTAAAAACAATGTATGTAGCCCCCAAAAGTCTAAAGATATGTGTTTTATTCTGTACTTAAATAAATTTAAAAAGGTGTAACAGGCGGTGGTGACTTGGACATTTTCTAAAGATATGGTTCATACGCTGGTTTTCATCATAACAACTGACAATAAAAATGTTTAAGGTCAATATTTAACTTTATTATCGATTTCATCTCAACATTGGTATGATTCCAGACAAGCTGTATTGATATTTCATGAACGGTTTATACTGCTGAGTTATTTTTGTAAATGTTATTACTCAAATGTACCAAGAGCAACAAACATGTGATTGACAGGGTAATTTAACGAACGAGTTTATGTGTCAGTTCTTTTGAGATTTAATTGATTCCTTAAAGCGGGCGGATTGAATTTTAAGAAATACCATTTAGGAAACGAAATTTAATAAGAGTTCAGTTGTTTTCAGGGACTTGTACCAGTTTTCACTGTTAACATAATACGTAGAAGTAAAATCACTTTGGAATTTATAGTAGAATAAAAATAAATATTCATTAGAGGCGACTGGTTTGGTAAAATTATTACATATTCCTGAATCTTAAAACATTGCTGTCAAATTACAATTATATTTGAATGAACACATTATTTCCTATTTCCTGCACATACAGTAATCGGGTTGCCAAGTTTCTTTACATCATATCTTAAATTTAACTGATGCGATTTTAATGATCATATTAAAAACTAATTCTGCACGACTTTGCACACATTTTTGTTAATCATTATTCATAAAAATATTTGTTCGGAGTTCGTCCAACATTGTTAGAAACAAGAGCATTTGAGCCGCGCCATGAGAAAACCAACATAGTGGCTTTGCGACCAGCATGGATCCAGACCAGCCTGCGCATCCGCGCAGTCTGGTCAGGCTCCATGCTGTTCGCTTTTAAAGCCTATTGGAATTGGAGAAACTATTAGCAAACAGCATGGATCCTGACCAGACTGCGCAGATGTTCAGGCTGGTCTGGATCCATGCTGGTCGCATACCCACTATGTTGGTTTTCCCATGGCATGGCTCATTTCAGATCCTTACAATAAATATTTGAAAAAAAGCATGTGTTAGTTGTTTGTGATCGTTTCAGTAGATCAGTTCTGTTTATTGGAATTGCGTTGTAACTGATCATGAAATTAGTGAGATTTTTAAACGTTTTCAAAAGTTAGGTATTTCTAAAGTTCATGCAAATTTTGTGAATTGAATTTAATCCTAAAAGCTCAAGATGGGGTACTGGTCACATAATGTTGACCAGTTCCCTTTATGGAGAATGTGTACATTCGATAGGCCATAAAATGGTACGAAAGAGGTGTTTTTAACCATACAATGTCTCTGATAGTTGATATAGCCCAAAGACAGTCCAATAAGCCGGACATAGATTTCTGTATTAAGTTTAATAGGAATTCTAAAAATGCGAACTCTATATAGGCCGTATGTATTGTTTAAAACTGGTTGAATTCTTTTCTCTTTAAGATGCCCAGAGTTATGGTAATCACCGCTTTAATGTATAAAATATTTTGTATTTAGAATAACTTTTAAATTCCGAATGTTATATGACCGTTATTAGAAGTTCATTTCAATCGAGCAAAACAATACGGTATAAAATTCTTTGGAATGCTAGCAAGCAAATTATTCGTTTAATACGTACTTGGCACTTTAGTATAAATAGTGTTGTTTTTTTTCAGCGGACAGTACGAAAACATCTAAGAGTAAATAAAAATACACATTTGAGAGTTGCATTTTGGTCTTATAAATACGAGAAAAAAAATGCTTTCACGTCAGTCTTGAGTCGTAAGGGCGGGAAAATGGGACTGCATTTATATGTACTACCAATTTTAACTAGGGCCTTAGCGATGATTTCCCTAACGTTCAACTTTACATTTAGAGATGTAGCTTTTTATCTTACAGTTTCTAAAAGTATATGACAAGGAAATTCTTGGTGTATAACAATGCAGGAAACTCTTTAAAGTAATGTAACCACAAAACAGTTGTTGAATGAGAAAATTTGCTTTTGTTCAGGTTACCATAATTGAATCACCACAGGGATTTCCATTTGTACATAATTCTTACAACATCCGTAACAGTGATATTCGCTTCTAACAGACATAAAAGATTAAGATTTCGAAACTGTGCTGTGACAAATTGTTCTGTCTTATAATGAGACTGTTTGTTTGTTTGTTTTGGGTTTAACGCCGTTTTTCAACAGTATTTCAGTCATGTAACGGCGGGCTGTTAACCTAACCAGTGTTCCTGGATTCTGTACCAGTACAAACCTGTTCTCCGCAAGTAACTGCCAACTTCCCCACATGAACCAGAGGTGGAGGACTAATGATTTCAGACACAATGTCGTTTATCAAATAGTCACGGAGAACATACGCCCCGCCCGAGGATCGAACTCACGACCCCGCGATCCGTAGACCAACGCTCTTACCTACTGAGCTAAGCGGGCGGGCTATAATGAGACTGTGATAATGGTTTACGTGCATATAACGTGAGTAGAAACGGTACGTTCACTACAACTATCTTTAAACAAAAAACACTATAATGCGGGGACATAAGCAGGAAATACGTGAATATTGTTCACATCTGTAACCTGGACGCGTAAAGGTGTAACATAATAGAATCAAACTCTCAGCGTATGAAATAATTATATTATGACCACTTGTTTTAAAAACATACACTGCAGCCGTGGTTGAGTAAGTCTCAAGTGTATTATCAAGGAATATGAGTACATAGTTAAAAACTATATGATGGTTTGTTTGGACAGGATAACCAGGGATAAATATTTTGTATGGAGAAATACACACAACGTATTTCTAAAAGTAAACTTTTGCGAAAAAGTACTATTTCCCTTCAGATACATGTTTACCATCCTTGTTTTCCTATGCATCCGGTTACTATTTAAGTAAACAACGGTGTGTAAATTTGTTCTTTAAGTTAACATTCTTCAAAAAAGTGCAGTCTGAAAAATACATTATTGCAAACAAACTTATACTGATAATAATTGTGCTGCCGTCTAATTTCAGTCATAAAATCATCTAAAACGACTAAAACGTTGTTTTCAGATGCATTTAACTTCGTGTGTCTAACTCACATTTCGTTTTCAAGAAATATTTGTTAAAAGTTACACATAATTTTATCTTTTTTTTTTAATATTTTCGTGACTGGATGTCCCTTCCAAACTTATAGAATAAAAAGTGGAAACTCCACAGGTCGGTCAACACGACAAAAATGAAAATGTTGCAGGCTCGGTTTGATTGAGCCTGTTCATGGACGGTAGTGAAAATGCATGCTACCGTCCACGCCCTTAAATAAAAAGTACTTAAACAATTAAGAGACATCCGCAGATGTGCTCATGCAACCTTCGAAGATCCACTAGTGTGTAATTCCTTGAAAAGCAGCGTTATGTCCCCAGTTAAAATAATGGGCTAAAACCATGGGCAGAACTGCACAAACTGGACTTTAGAAAGGGGATCCGAGGTTACGGAGCCTGCATATCACAGAAACTGTCAAAAGGCAAAATTAAAAAAAACAGACACAATAAGTGGTGATTATACAATACCCTTAGTTATGAAAGCGGGAATATTTGGACCACCAAAGCCGAAAAACTAAACAATACCAATAACACAACAAAAAAGTCATGCTGAACGATCTGAAAAGATCGAAATATGACAGCTCTTACTGAATGTACGGGGAGACTTATTACGGCCGCCACACGGCACAAACAACGCTGCTGTAATAATAAAAAAGAAAAAGGGGACGACAAGTCAATATGACGATATATGCTTAGAATTGAAAATGAGACTAGCTACGGATATTTTCATTTTTGTCATCAGAGCGGAAATGTTACTAGTATACAGAAGAATGCTTATCTTCTTAGAGATATTTCTGAAGTTGAATTCGGGCGAAATACGCTTAACCCCACTGACCTTAGAGCCGGAAATGTACCTCTACTCCATCGATCCTTCGAAAGAAAATATGTAATTAAAACATTTATTAATTCAAACTGAAAGTTATTATATCTTGAGTTTATATCATCTAAAATGGTAATTAAGTATCGCATTGATAATATAAATTGTAATCATCTGCAATTCCAATTTGTCTTAATTTCGTTTTGTACATTGATAAAAGTAACAACATCACACACTGTATTTTATGTAACCTATCTTGTACAAAATACTGTTCATCAGTATAAACGTATCAGCTATATGTAAAGCGCCTTTGAACGTGTTTATCATGAAAAGGACGCTATATAAATCTGGTATAATAATAATAATAATATTAACAGTTAAAGAACCTGTTTACTGTCAACATAACATCGACTACTTTATAAACCTACAATTTTTCACATTGTATTTGGCTATAACTGAGGAAGATATAACAGTTACCGTCACGTGTGCAAAATAGGGTAGATTTTCCTGATGCACAGAGCACCCCAAACACAGCCATGCATCGCAGAGTAGGCCCGCAACAAACAGAAATTGGGATGGATAGATACAGCAGACGGGTTGCTTCAAAAATTCAAAACCAAGTATATTCTAATTGTATGTGGGTAGGGGTGTGCTGCGGGAAGTGTAAAAAAGGCAAGGATAAATTTTCAACAGGGAAAATCACGCTCCAAAACGCAGCCTCTCTACACTGCAAACCACAGCACCGCGCACTCGCACGTAAAACACACACACACACACACACACACACACATAAACAAACAAACAAACAAACAAACAGCCAAGGAAGAAAACAAAACAAAAGTGGACATATATATAGCGGGCGATGGGGGAAAAGGGGAACAATGAAAGAAACACCAACAACAATACGTTACATAAAATACGAAACGAACAAGTCGAAAATAGGGGCACTACCTTGGAACGGTCAGTAACCTTTATAAAGGAAACTGGAAATTTAAACGGGTTTAGGGTATGCTGGCCTCGCACTTACCTTATTTTCAACAAGTTAGACAAGACAGTGTAAATGAAATAATTCCCTGTTGATAATGACTTATACTTACTAGCAAATGAGTTGTTTTTTTTTTCAATTTCAAAAAGATTATTATAAATTTATCTTGCACTTTTTATTTAAAAATTTGTTCTAAAACTATAACATTTTTTGATTAGCGTACTAGTATGTTGTTTTCATGTATGAATGTGTGCTATAATTTTCCTATGAATCAAAATATATTTACAATTAAATGTACTCATCCCGTGACATTATTATTATTATCATTATTATTATTATTATTATTATTATTATAGCAAGGGAGAAATAATATAAATTAACATCTTAAGGAGAGAAAGGCCAGAATGCATTAAATCCGTAACAAATTAAAGACAAAATGCATAGTCTTATTTTTCTTCAATTTATTTCTATTTTGCACAATTCAAGATTATAAAAGATTTCCTCAAGTTTATTTCATTTAAATTTTGAACGATTTCAAAGTAGCTTTAAATGCATGAACACATAAAACAGGCTATAGGAATGTTTACTTCCTGGCTTATTCACTTCTTTTCTGTTATGAGATAATAAATACTAACTTAAGCCCTCCTTTCTAGGAGAATATTACAAATAAAAATTGAATTTAAGCTTAATAAAAGGCCATTTCAGTCAATGTAAAACAGACACGATTAAGTAATATTTCAGGGTTTTTAATGGCAAAATAAAATGAAATTACATAAATATACTTCTGCAGCAACAATATACAAGGCAATAATGCTGTGTAACAGGGGCTTAAGGTAAACAAATGCTTAAAGCTACAGTCACACATACGGATATGTCCGTGCGTTAAGGTACGGTGATGATGGAATTGGTCTGGGGGGGTGGGGTGCGGACACGGATAAGTACGGAACGGTATGTCTTAGTACATGAAAAATGGTGAGAAACGTGGAAACAAAACAAAAATACAGGACGCGAAAAATACTACTTTGAACTACGTTTTACTGCGCCTGGCAACTTGCCCAGTGCGTGGACAGGTCTGCTGTGAATTACGTTGAGCTACGCTTCAATACGGCAAGGTACAACTACGTTTTAGTACGTTAGGTTTTAACCAAGTTGGACTTGTTTGCCTTGTTCTCGGTGCATCCGAGGGGTCTACTTTTCAGATTTTATTAAGTCACGCTCAAATGGCTACGGATCGTTTAAACTTTTGTGCACGTTCAAAAGTTGGAGAAACTTGCAAGTTTGGGATAAGTCTTGAATACGTTTTGAACTAGTGTTGGTACGGATTGATACGTATAACTACTTTGAGGTACGGCTCAGGTACGGATCGATACGGATTACTACGTTTCTATCCGTGGTTAGACGTAGCTATCCACGCCGTATGTGTGACTGAGGTATTAAGTGAAAGCACTCGTAAGTATTAGAAAAGATGAAAAGCCAGATGCAGGAATTGTGACACTTGCGAGCTAATAGTTATTTAATTGCAACACAGAAAGATATAAGACTGAAATAAAGACATCCACAGAAACCGTAATGTTTGACAAACTTTGCGCTTATGAGAATTACGATTCTGTAAAAATGTCTTTTGACATATCTTTCCTATCAACCTTTATATCCCACATTTTCATTTGAATATTGGAAATACCTATATTCTAATCTTATTGACTTACACTTCAGTATTTACATGCGACACAATAATACTTAAAATTAGTTGTAAACACATTTTTACATAACAGCAATATGTCTTCCCTGTACACTTGGATTCAGTGTTGTTATATGTTCTGTAATACAAAGAGCATTGAAACTCGAGGGTAAACGATTTGTACGAGGGGGCGTAGCCCCCGAGTATAAATCGTTTACCCGAGAGTTTTAATGTTCTTTCTGTTTTGTATCGTAGCCATCCATATATGGTAGTTGTAGGCGTTCCACATTGCCATATACAGCAGTTCAGGGAGTACTTAAAATCCTTGCTTTACAAATGTGTAAAGCCCAGGTAAAATAAACCAATGCTAGAGCAGAAAATCAATAAAATACACTTCGCTGTCTACTGTTCCAGACACGCTGGTATACTTTCCTATCCAACAGTGCGGTAACTAGCGTGCGGGTATTAAATACCTGCACACTTGTAGTTACCGCACCCTGTACTTAGTGTATACGAATTACCTGCACCAAATTTGTTAAGAAAAAACACCGAGCTATGATACAATATATGTTATTATAATACATATCAAATATCTCTGCTACCATTGAAAAAAGAACATTTCTAAGCGGGAAAAGATGCATGCGTACTGGGTGGGAAAAACATGCTTCCATTAGTTAGTTAACTGGAATATTGTATCATAGCTCGGTGTTTTTTCTTAACAAATTTGCTGCAGGTAAATCGTATACACTGACTACAGGGTGCGGTAACTAAAAGTGTGCAGGTATTTAATACCCGCACGCTAGTTACCGCACTGTTGGATAGGAAAGTATGCCAGCGTGTCTGGAATAGTAGACAGCGAAGTGTATTTTATTGATTTTCTGCTCTCGCATTGGTTTATTTTACCTGGGCTTTACACATTTGTAAAGCAAGGATTTTAAGTACTCACTGAACTGCTGTATATGGAAATGAGGAACGCCTACAACTACCATATATGGAAGGCTATGCTACAAAACAGAAAGAACATTAAAACTCTACGCCCCCTCGTACAAATCGTTTACCCTCGAGTTTCAATGCTCTTTCTATTACTTATCTCACACTATTTGTTCATATTATAGCATCTCAATTTGTCAGATTGCCAAATGACCGATAAAAATTTACATTTGTCGTTACAATATTTATCCTCATTATACCGCCTTTAAATAATAAATTATTTCAATTTTAATTTCTGGCGGTTTGAAAATAGAACTCCGCAATCGATCAAGCAGTTCATTAGTTGAATAACGTGTTACTGACATGATCTTAGGTGAATAAAAACAATTACATTGATTTATCTGTTTAAGAGATAAAACCCCTGGAAATTATCTACATGCTTTTGTTGTTGATTCTTCTAAATCATTGGAGAATTATTGACGTGGTGCGATGAAGGTTCCAAATTCAAATTTAGCAGTATGGCTTTAAATGTTTGTTTACCTTGTATGTGTTGTATTGTCTACGTATACCTTTTCAATCTTTATCAATTCAATTACTACACATGTATGTTATCCCTCTCCCACCAGGAATTTAATTTTTATACAAACGAGTCTATACTGCCTTGTGGTAGAGAACCCGCTTTGAGTACAGGAGGTGATTGGTTCGCTCCCTTTCTACGTCATTACCAAGGACGTGAAAAATGGTACCATTAACTTCCCCACTTGGCGTCCAGCATTAAGAGGATAGTTCTAGAACTGGTCAGCCCGGTTTCGGTATAATGTGCCAAGTGTCAATGGCATAATATTTAAGTGAAGCAGCACTGTAAAGTCAGACATTGTGCTCACTGCTACAAAAAGACACCGTCGTTTATATGACTGAAATTTTGTTGAAAAAGACGCTTAATCCATGTCTATATTCTTCAATTTTGTTTCTTGTAAAAAAACGGACTCGTTTAAGTTGTGACAAATCGCAAATATTTATTTGCAGTTTCGGATATGCTTCTGTACTATTTCATAAATCAAGCCCGCCCGCTTAGCTCGATAGGGAGAGCGCAGATTTACGGATCTCGGGGTCGTCAGTTCGATCCCCGGGTGGGGCTATATTCTCCATGACGATTTGATGAAAGACATCGTGTCTGAAATCATTCGTCCTTCACCTCCGATCACATAGTGACAAGGTGAGCTTTTGTGATCACCCTTCGTCCGTCGTCCGTTCGTCCATGCGTCCGGACGCCCGTCCGTACGTCCGTCAACAATTTCTTGTCTGCACGATAGTGGTTTCATTTATGATTTTATTTTAACCAAACTTGCACACAACCTGAAAGGGCCAAAATTAGCTATTTTGACCTTGTCTGCACAATAGCAGCTTTATTTATGATTTGATTTTTACCAAACTTGCACACAACTTGTATCACCATAAGATCTTGGTTCCTTTCTGGAACTGGCAAGGTTCTATTATGGGTTCCAGAGTTATGGCCCCTGAAAGGGTCAAAATTAGCTATTTTGACCTTGTCTGCACAATAGCAGCTTCATTTATGATTTGATTTTAACCAAACTTGCACAAAACTTGTGTCACCATAAGATCTTGGTTCCTTTCTTGAACTGGCCAGATTCCATTATGGATTTCAGAGGTATGGCCCCTGAAAGGGCCAAAATTAGCTATTTTGACCTTGTCTGCACAATAGCAGCTTCATTTATGATTTGATTTTAACCAAACTTGCACAAAACTTGTGTCACCATAAGATCTTGGTTCTTTTCTGGAACTGGCAAGATTCTGTTATGGATTCCAGAGTTATGGCCCCTGAAAGGGTCAAAATTAGCTATTTTGACTTTGTCTGCACAATAGCAGCTTCATTTATGATTTGATTTTAACCAAACTTGCACAAAACTTGTGTCACCATAAGATCTTGGTTCCTTTCTGGAACTGGCAAGATTCTGTTATGGGTTCCAGAGTTATGGCCCCTGAAAGGGTCAAAATTAGCTATTTTGACCTTGTCTGCACAATAGCAGCTTCATTTATGATTTGATTTTAACCAAACTTGCATAAAACTTGTGTCACCATAAGATCTTGGTTCTTTTCTGGAACTGGCAAGATTCTGTTATGGATTCCAGAGTTATGGCCCCTGAAAGGGGCAAAATTAGCTATTTTGACCTTGTCTGCACAATAGCAGCTTCATTTATGATTTGATTTTAACCAAACTTGCACAAAACTTGTGTCACCATAAGATCTTGGTTCCTTTCTGGAACTGGCAAGATTCTGTTATGGGTTCCAGAGTTATGGCCCCTGAAAGGGCCAAAATTGGCTATTTTGACCTTGTCTGCACAATAGCAGCTTCATTTATGATTTGATTTTAACCACACTTGCACACAACTTGTATCACCACAAGATCTTGGTTCCTTTCTTGAACTGGCCAGATTCCATCATGGGTTCTAGAGTTATGGTCCCTTAAAGGTCCAAAATTGGCTATTTTGGCTTTTGCAGCCATATAGAGACTTCGTTTATGGTTTTATTTGATACAAACTTCCAAAATATCTTCAACAACAATAATCTTGGATTCCATGACAAATCAGATCCAATCGTAGGTTCCAGAGTTATCTTATATCTGATTACCTCCCCTGATTGTAATAAATATGGATTTATATCAGTAAATACTTACAGGACTTATTTGAAATTTCATTATTGTTATTAGTTGGACTGAGACAATCAGGATAGATAACTATGTACTGATTTTATGTCAAATTACCTCCCTTTATTTCAAATTAAAATGGGTATATCTACGTAACTAATGAAGATACTGATCTGCAATTTGATTTATGTCAACAGATTTATTTGGCAGATCCTTTGGTTCACTTATAATATTATTTTTTTTAATTACTTCACATTTACGTTACTATAAATAGCTTATTTTTAGTAACTTTTTTATTATTGGCCGTAGGGAAAAACAGAGACCACTTTTCTGTGGTACAACATGGATGATACCTCCAATTTTTAGGTATATTTTGGCATATCTATACCTTGTAAGATTTTTTTTTCTTTCTTGTTAAATTTCTTCCTTTTGTTGTTCCTGTCCTTTGGACTTAGATATTTTTTCTGAGGACCTTCTTGTCCTCAAGTGCAATGATAACAGGTGAGCGATATAAGGCCATCATGGCCCTCTTGTTATTTTTGTCTTTTGACAGTTTCTGTGATATGCAGGCTCTGTAACCTCAGATCCCTTTTCTAAATTCCAGTTTGTTTAGTTCTGCCCATGGTTTTCTCGTTTGGGGCAAGCCGATTATTTTATCTGGGGACAATACGCCGCTTTTAATGGAATTACACACTGTATCAGTTAAGGTTCCATAAACACATCTGCGGATGTCTCTAAATTGTTTTTTTTTCTGTTTTGTACTTTTGTAGCCTGTGTGAATGTTGAGCTCTGCTCAACCCGGTGCTAGAAGGCGTGGACGGTAGCATGCATTTCCGCTATCGTCCATGAACAGGCTGAATCAAACCGAGTCTGCAACATTTTTCGTGTTTTTTTTTTTTTTTTTTTTTTCTATTTTATGTCCAAAAAGGTTCGAACTTGGATGAAACTATACTTATTATTTAATGTGCACATGTAAATTACTTCCCGGACAATCATCAGTCTTCAACAGTGATACACACTGAAACCAAAAATAAATACCACAGCTGTCAACATGGTTTCTTGAAAAGCATTTATTTCATCATAAAAAGATCATTTTAATACAGAAAATGCATTGAATTGTAAATGTAACTACCTCAGATAAGGTGAGGAAGCCATCCAGCTGGCTTACGGAAGGTCGGTGGTTCTACCCAGGTGCCCGCTCGTGATGAAATAATGTACGGAGGGGCACCTGGGGTCTTCCTCCACCACCAAAAGCTGGAAAGTCGCCGTATAGCCTAAAATGTGTCGGTGCGATGTTAAACCCAACCAAAAAAAAAAAAAAAAAAAAAAAAAAAACCTCAGATAAGATATTTGCATTTTTTGTCAAATGTCGATGAAGATACTGTAAACGGAGAAAAGAAATATAGCATACCAGTTTTGTCCAACACTGGCTTAATAATAGTTGCGGATTTTCAGTTTATAATAGTTAACTTACAAACAGTTTGTTTCGATTATCACTGCGGCATGTTGTTTCTGTTAATATATTGCAAATACGACAAGAAAAAAGTTCTTTATAATGCAGTAAATCCTCAACAACAATATATCCACACCACAGTTGGTGAATGAGAAAATGTGTTTTCGTTCAGCTTACTGTAATTGAATCACTACAGGGATTTCCATTTGTACACAATAATTAACGTGACAGCAGTTTTAGCTTCTAATGGACATACAAGATTAAGCTTGTTCGATTGTGCTGTGACAAATTGGTCTATTACAATGGTGAGATTTGTAAACACTGTGATCATGGTTTACATGCAAATAGCACAAGCAAATATAAGCTCAAGGAAGTGTTACAAGTTGTTTAGATAAATCTACACTACATTCTTGGGGCAGAAGCAGGAACGACGTAGGTAATATAAGTAACTCAAGGTCCATAAGTCACATATCCATTTTAGTTTTGACGATATAGAAAACTACAGCGATTTACCTGTCTTAACAAGAATAGTTCATAATCTAATTTCGTGTGTCTATCAGGGAGATAATATTCAAAGTTAAGATCCTTCATGATATATAACTCTATGTATTTCTTTGCTTGGTGACCGTTTCCTTACATAGATCATATTAAATATGAATATGCTTGGAATTGCAAATGAGCTAATAAATGATATTTGCATCTTCTGTCAACAATTACTGAACATCAGGCGGAAACGCTTTACAAAGGAATGTCTGACATGGCATTCAGACATTATCTGACAGCCAGCACAAAATTGTTGCTTACACAGATGGACGTTATCCCTGTCCCCCGATGGTGCTTCAAAATGCAATATTATCAATTCATACAGAAAGTACTTTTTTCTTTAAGTGAAATTAAGTTTATGGTTGCAATCAAGTATCAGGAGTGAACAACTGCACGCCTATGTAAAATAAGAGAGTGACGGCAAATATTGGAAGCCCGCCCGCCTGAGCTCAATAGGGAGATTGCAGATCTGCGGACCACGGGGTCGTGACTTCGATCCCCGGCCGAGGTGTATGTTGTCCGTAACAATTTTATAAAAGACATTGTGTCTGAAATCAGTCGTCGTCCATCTCTGATTAATGTGGGGAAGTTAGCAGTTACTTGCGGGCAACAGGTTTATACTCTGAAACCATGTCTTAATGCAATTTAAGTTTGTAATGTGTGTAATCGTGTTTAGGTATTTCATCAGTCATTCGCACTATTGAGAATGCCAAATCCTACATATTATAATAGAGAGAAAAAACATAAATTCCAAAAATAGGGGTAAATCTCGTTAAGCAAAAGTCCAGATAAGCCCAAGTACCTGTATAGTTTCGAAAATCTGCACATCTAGACAATACAGAAACTGTTTCCTTTTTCAGATTAATCGTACATAAACAAACTACGGAAACCCTATTATGTCAGTTTAAAAAAACTGTCCCTTTTTAGTTTTATATGAAATAAAAAAAGAAGATCAATTTTATGGAAGGTTTCGATGAAGGTTGTGATACCCAAATCTGATTTTGTCTATATAAGGTTATGTATATTGAAATACAGTATAAAAAGTTTTAATGGCAGCACTTTTTAATCGTACATAAGCTATTGTTATTTTCTAAGTTAACGTAATGATTACGGTCTTCCCTTAATATCATCGGACATATAATTTTAGTCTCTTTGTTCCCTGGTTTTATTAAGATGTAGCATCTCATAAACTAGCCTGCAAACAGTTTTGCCCCACTTTTCCATTCCATCTGCATCTTTCTTTGTCGCTTAGCTAGCGGCCTCAATTTCATTTTGTCAGTTAATGTGTTAACGGGTATGAAAATGCCCTGGAGCGCCCCTTATTAACTTTTAGACTTAACAAACTTACAGATATATACATACATGTATTTACTTGTAACCCTTTCAGTTAATAGTACTAAATTTACTATTTATGAATCTTACAGTGTTAACCATTAATATACGAATTATAATTAATCGATTGTATCATGCTATGAAAGTACTTACCGAACGAGAGCTTACACAATATATTATCCTTTTTGAAAAATGAAAAGCTTTGCAAATAGGACAAAAGTATATCATACGAAAAACACAGAAGCAATACTAGTGTGCTTGGACTAGATACATTATTCATTGCCAGTGATAAAAATGCAAAAAAAAGCTAGTGCTGAAGTGACATTCTTACAAATTACATTTAGATTCACGCACTTGAAATGCATTGCTAAAACCAACCTCAAACGAACTTCCAAGGGAAAAAACTACACCCTAGCTCTACAAATGCGAGCGCAAGCACAACAAATAACCATCACAATCAACGCATGTCTTTATATAACATGCATATAGAAAGACCAGACAAAATCATATTTCAGAGGATTCTACAGAAAATGGAAATGAGATGACATCAAAATGTCATATTTACATTTAATGGCAGTCATCACATGCAACCGGAGCATCAGCCAGCAAAACAAATACTTACAGTGGTATGGTTGAAGAGTAGTCATATATTATTAATAATTA
Organism: Mercenaria mercenaria; assembly: GCF_021730395.1. Classification (NCBI taxonomy): domain Eukaryota; kingdom Metazoa; phylum Mollusca; class Bivalvia; order Venerida; family Veneridae; genus Mercenaria; species Mercenaria mercenaria. Next base: position 33,303,616 of record NC_069362.1, read on the forward strand.
TAAAGCAAAAACGGCCGCTACATTAATTTCAGTAATTACAAATGCAATTGCAAAGCAGAAAGAGATGGAAAAAAAACGACCATTCGGACTGATTTTAATTCACCTGCATGTGGATATATCTAATGATACGGAGTTACTCTGCGTTTTACACAGATATTGCCTAGATATATCAAGCTTGTTGTGCAAAGCATCAATAGCCTTCATAAAATCTCATCTCATTTACTAATAGTACATTACTGCAGCAGTACATTAGTGCAGTACATTAGTGCAGCAGTACATTAGTGCAACAGTACATTAGTGCAACAATGTTTATATAGGGCATAATGATATTCATAACATGTTGCTTCTGATTGTTATTAATGTCGGTTTGACTGTATTAGAAAAATACATGTTAGACATATATTGTATATACCTTCAGTGGGAAAAAAAAGGAAATCATAATTTGAATAACTTTATTTCAAAGAGGGAAAAAGTTGGTAGGTATGTCTATGGGGATATCTTCTTATATCATATTATATTTAAAACTGCTGACTGACTGATACGAGTATTGATCGTTTACGGACATGTAGAAAGTGTGTAAAGCTGACTTCACCAGTTCAGATCATTCTCTTTGGTTGTCTGATAATTTACAAACACAATTTACACAAAATATATCAAGTAACTCATTAGTTTGCATTAGATCTTACTGACAGGATCTTACGAGAATAAAAACAATTATGTGGGATTTATCTGTTTCCGAAGTAAATCACATGGAAATGAGTTATGTGTTGGGTCCTAATTTCTTTGAAACTCTTGGAACATGCTCCAGACGAATATTATTAGACACGAATAAATATTAGATATCATATAGCCCTTCGTTGCCTTTGTATGACGATAACGGCGATAACTTTAGTAAAATGAAGGTGCGAAACTAACGCTTAGGCATGTTTCTATTTTCAATATATTCCCTCTGAATGTTCTTGTCAAAACGCTATTTCTGTCTAGAAATGATATTTTTATTATGAGTCGTACGCACATAATGAGAGAAAATAAATATACTCTGTTGATATACACTATTGAATCTGACGGAACATAAGTCACTGACAGGGTGTTCCTAATGCCCACAGGGTTGCTTTCACTTTATGTATATATTTTTGCATCTATGGTTTAAAATAACATGGCTGAATATCCAATAGGGAAGCCAACGTGGCAAGATCGAAGCCTTCTGAAACCCACAATCACATAGCATTGTATGTGTGAATGCGTAGATGTTAAATTGTACATAAAAATACTTAGAAATAGGGAAACGCACAGATAAGAGAGAAAAAAAGAAACAAATAAAACACATACTACGTTGAAACGTGAAGTAGCAATAGCACCTCTAGGTAGTTAAAACAGGTTAATTTTGCAACAACTTTTACTCTTAATAAATTCTATAAGAAGATCCTTTGGAAGCATGGAAAGCAACCAAGAAATACAAACTGTTATAATTTTACTAAGCTGCATTCTGTGCGTCCAAATGAGCGTCTACATATATTTTTTTAACCATTTCACGTAAACCGAACCTGCAACAGTTTCATTTTTATCTTGATGGGCGACCTATAGATTTCCAGTGTTTGTTCTTTAGGGATCAACTTGGCAGTGTTAACTAACATGTTATGCATCTCTTAAACATGTGTGCGACCAACAGTGAGGTTTGGTGGACTATTAACCAGATGGCATCCAAACTGATGTTTCCCAGTCGGCTCGATGTTGTTCTTTTATTGTTTATGTTTACTTTGGTCTTATTGATCGTTGTCCTGGTTTTAAAAGTCTTTTTTTTCCAATCAGACGCTTACATGCTTACCAGGAAAAAAATCATTAAGCCTTCCAAAAAGAATTCATTTTTCATCCAGCATATAGTTTCTCCAATAAAAGTGTACGATTGAGACTGTCTTAAAAACAGAAAATTATACATACATAATTAGTAAATATTTTTTACTTTGAGTGGGTAAAACTGAAGAATGTCGATTTATTTCATCTCTTTGTACCTCTAAAGTCACCGTACAGTTGCTCTCATATGCATAAAAATTAGAATTAATATCTAACACCTGTTTAATTTTCTGATTTTTCACTTAGAGTGTACGTGTTTCCGATCCAGAATTATTTTATAGATAAAGAGCGTACTCGTACATTTATTACATTTTTTAGACCTTTCAAACTATTACTAGTATGTACATTTGTTAATGCTATTTATTGCGAATAAAAATAAATGTTTGATAACTTAACTCCTTTACTATGCTAGCTTAGTACAGTGCAACTGGTTCTCATGCTTTAATCATACCCGTGCATTCTATACCCAAAATGGAACTAAAATAACCGCGATTCACTTCTTAAATCACGGATGAGTTATTAATGATAGCTGATTATTTTGTTGCGGCATTTACTATAAGAGCTACCGGTTATTTGACGGTACATACGACACAGTGGGAGCTTGTATGTCTAACCTTGAACTTCTTTAGACTGAAACTTAATATCATCCATGATATGTAAATGTATGGAGAAATCTTTCCCTTCAATAGCACATTTTAACAAGATTATCTTTAAAAAGACGATACAATAGGGAAATACTTAGAATTGTAAATGAGACTAGCTGAGAATATGATATTTGTATTTTCCCTACAAACACTGAACGCCAGACTGATTTCTTCGTAAATACAATACTGACAATACAAACTGAAAGTCAAGTATTAATTTGAGTTATCTTTATGTTTATTAAACTGCATGCTAGAAATTTAGCAAATATGAAATATTTCTCGGGTGAACTCGTCCGTCAGTTTCAAAATTATTTGGGTATTGTGTCCACGGTAAAATTGGGTTCCTAATTTATTTTACAGTTACAGTGATTTACATACTATTTATTAGTCGCTTGCGTAATAAAAGTATTATAAACAAATGTAAAACTAAAAGTCTCTTCATGTGAGGAAGTGTTTCAGTTGGCTTACGGAAGATCGGTGATTATACCCAGGTGCCCGCTCGTGATGAAATAATGCACGGAGGGTCACCTGGGGTCTTCCTCAACCATCAAAGCTGGAAAGCCACCGTATGACTTATAATGGTGTCGGTGCGTCGTTAAACCAAAGAAAACAAATAAATAAATAAAACTAAAAGTCTCTAATTTTTATATTATCCACAAATTACACATACTGTAAACTAACATTCATCTAAACAGGCCTGCAGTTAAATTTTCATGAACAAAGTGCATGAGATGAAAGGACATTTTGGTGTGTTGATATAACAGACTCTTTTTTTTAAACAATTCACTATGTAGACCTGACACACAATATGTATAACACTATGGCCGTTTTGTTTTGAATTTACAATAGGTATCCATGATTCCCTCCTTGACTGGCCGATGACTTGAGAGATGAGGTTCGATGACAATTAGCTCTCCAAGGGATGGACTGGTTTGACAATTTCCCTTGTCCTTCCCCGACGTGTCCTTAAAGTCAAAATTCATTAGAAAATGCAATTTTGTAGAATCATAATTTCCTCCCTTTGCCTTTCCGTAACCAATATAAATTGGAAATAAATGAATTCGATAGGTACACACAGTTGGGGCCAAAAGCCATGTCAGATCATGTCCGGGAAATAACTTTGGAATGCATGGAGCAATCGTATCTTTATTTTGCATAAACGCTTTTTTCCTCAATAAGATGAAGTGTGTCCTATCTTAAAGATTAATGTCATACTTAGTGATCAAAGATTAGAGCTTGTCTAAGCCGAAACTTGGACATGTATTTCTATTCAGTGTTAATTGTTGCCTCGATAAGATGGGCAGAGTGACGCGCTAAATGCACAGTGCTATTCTATAAAGATTATGGTCACACTTAGGGGTCAAAGGTCGTATTACAGCTTGGACGGGTTGCAACTTTGCCATGCAATAAGCGATTGTATTTTATTTGTGGAAGCAAGCGTCCCGTGCGAACCCTGGACCCCTATCAAGATCACAGTTGGGGAAACGGAATACTGCCACTCATCACGAAGGTCAGTTTCACATTTAGAAGTAAAAGATTCTGTCATATCTTGTCGGTGCTGTAACTTAAGACTTGTTTTGAGCATTATTTGATTGCCTTAACTGTTTTAGTTATTAAGGCTGATATTCAACAAGTAACAGACTCGACGTTGTTGCCCTTGGTCATCAACATTCTTGTTTATAATCATTGCGGACCTTGAAAGGCGTACATTATATACATGGTTGTAAATACTAAATCAGGTAAAATGGTAACTGGTGAGATTTTGCATAGTATATCATCGGGAATATCAAACAATATACAATAAGGTCGGAATGTTGTTTCTGTTCAGATACTCAGTTGGTGTGGCAATACACTACGAGAAGATTTATGACTGTATATTAGGAATTATAGTTACCAAAACATCCCGTCAGATTTCATGTTTGATTGGAAGAAGCAGAACTGGCCTCTTAGTAAGGTGGTAGATATTTAAGAGCCTCCCAGAAATTTCCAGTACCTGGACCGGGATTTGAATCCCTGACAAGTTTGAATCGTTACAAGAACTTAACATATGTATCCAAGTTAGAAATGCCATAGTTTGTACAGATGCGGTCGAGTGACATATATAATGTATGGGAATACTTTGAAAAAGTTTCGCACTTGAAGTGTACGTATTTACCATTATTTACCTTATTTTGTCAGCGCAATATTGCAGTTTAAATGAAAATAACCCAAATGTGTTTTATCATAATAAACTAAAATTCAACAGACTAATAAACAAACTCTTTATACTCAGTGTCTGCCTAAAATCATGCTAATCTATGATGTTGCTGTTAAATTAAGTATAAAAATTTAGATGATTCAAATATATTTTATCAATAGCTTAAACAAATTTAGTTTTGCAGTATAGGTCATTTTCAAATAAATCTTTCCTCATAGGGAATATCAAACAGTTGAAAAAAAGGCGTTAAAGGGATAACAACCTCTCAAGTAATAAAATATCTAATAATATACAATAAACTTCCAAGTGAAATAAAATTTCGCTGTAACAAACGTTTCTTAACAGACTTATTGGCGTTTTCTTTGCTCATTTCTTTTGATGGTCTGTTATTTCTAATATTACTAAAATTAATAGTAATATTTGTTTAAGTAAAATCTACAGAGTTGAAAAAGAAAGCATGACATGTTAAAACGTATTAAACACATGAGTGTTTCCTGATGCTAAAATGAATTTTCATTTTCATTAGGGAAATCAAAAGCAAAATACTATAAAACGAGTATTAAGAGTGAAATATTATCACACGTGTGTTCCACTTCAGGAATGTACTCCAGATAACGTGATATAAACCTTACAATTACAGTTCATGCTCATGATGTTTTGTACTCCACGTACAAAATATGTACTACACATTTCATGGATTTTAGGGAATAACGCAAAACAACGCTTCATTTCGACACACCTGTTGCAAACATTGGAGAAGCGGTGTGGCTGTTATGATCAGTTTAGATTTGGACATTCCATACATGTACCCACTAATATATTTATGCAAAACATTGTTGTACATTTAATAAAAAAAAAATTATATGTTCCAGTGTTCGAATATATATACTTGTTTAAATTTGTAAAGATTGGCTATACCTTAATATAAAGAAATCTTTATCATTGTTTTGCCTCGCAAATTGTTTTAATTTAAGAACTCGCAGAAACTGGTATCAAAAAAACCCGAAATACGTACATGTCTTTCGCATCAATAGCAAATTCTTTAGGTTAAATGTATGGAACTCTCGGTAGATTTCTAACATTAATAATAGTTATAACCATAATTGGTCAGACGTTTTGAATAAGTATCTTGTCTTTGACCTTTACCTGATTAAATGACTGGAAGTTGACACAGATAATAGACAGCAACAGGAGAATTATTTGGAAAAGCTTACTAACAAAAATACCTATTTGTTCAGTTTTATCAATTCTCTAATTGGTTGCATGTCATATTGGTAATTGAATAATTAACAAGTTTCGTTTCCAGTTTTTCTGTTTTATTTAATTCCGCTGGTTCATGCAACAGTGCTCTTTTTCTTATACAAATTACGACTATGCAGAGTTTATCAGCTTTGTTAGTTACGATATATTCATTACATAGAAACAACAACATCTAGTGTCAAGAAAAAATAAGACGGTGACATGTTTATAACTGAAGTTTTGTCAATATGAAAGTAAGACAGTTACCTCACTGTCACCTGTATTATATAATAAAGACAATGATTATTATGCTTATTAAAAAGAAAACATAACAAATACCGACAAAAATAAATAGTTTCGAGTAACATTTCTTTAGTTTCATGTTCTGTAATACACTAAATTCTGAGAATGGATTATAATGGAAATGTTTGACGTTCTGTTGCTATATATGATGGATATATATGTGCCTTTGTCATTATTGCACTCTCTTAAAACGTTATTGCAACGACTTAAGGCATATTCTAATAAGGATAATCGATGCACATTTCCGTTACAAGTTAGAGACCACCAACTGTTTTCCCATCGACTTCCATTATAACATTATGGCGTGTATTCCATCAATCGAAACATATATATCTAAACACATTTTTTTCAAGAACTATCTTAGTTCCTCCAAAATATCGGACGAAAAACGTGTGAATAGTAATACTTTATCAGAACGGGGTGTTACACTTAATTTACACACTCTGAATGATTATTAGGTTCAGTAGACGACTACATACTCGTAAGTTATTCCGCGGGACGTGTTACTTCCCGTAATTTACACTGTTAAAACACGGTTACGCGTTGACGTCACGTCGACTTACTATTTAATGACATACATGCGCCAGAAATAAGTCCTTCTCTCTTTCATAACTTACATAACAGACATATTAGAATTTCAATATGAACAACGCCCTCGTGAAATTGTTCCGCAGGTGTAAAACCTCTCGATATGTTAAAACATGGTTCTGCTATATGTAATTTCTTAATTATTTCATGTCCCCTTATATCAATTGCAGGTGAAAGTTGATATTGACCGTTTTTACACTAAATATTGCCTGACAAAAGTCAAATGTTGAAGAAAAAATGATATTATAATATAGAATGACTTATTGGACAATACTCAAAACTATTGACCTACAAGTCATTTAGATGTGTATAATATTTTCTGATCTATGAAAAACAAGAAAACATACCATAACACAACAGGCGGGAGAGTGACTAGTTTTAACGGCGCATCAACAAAGTCAAGACTTAAAACGAATTTACTGATAAGTTTTAAATTTAACTACATTTAATAATACAATTTTGTTTTCTTTAAATAGCCAATTATTGATACATTAAAAGAGTCTACATAAAAATAATCTACACAACGAATTTATATATGGCCAGAACTGATAAATACGCTGTATGCAATACAATGGTGGTCCTATGAATTAGGTAAACATATTTCAATTCTCAAGCTGAACAGTTTCCTCTCTAAAAGTAGTGCGAGAAGTGGAGGTAGTTTCGAAATATATTGATGATATAACGTAAGTGGCGTCTCTCATTTTTGGCGGCTGAGGTGCTGCAAGTGTCGTGACGATTATTTAGATTATTTGTATTCTGAGCTTACTATTTAAAGTCAATGCTTCCAAATTTAAGCACCATCGTACTACGTGTGTGGTTTTTGGAACTTATCATCCTGCTGGCAATTATCTGTAATTGAAATATGGAAACAATATTTATTTTCTCTTATAGCGAAAACTTGACAAAATCTACCATTTTTTTATGTCAAGAGGTCAATATAAACGTATACAAACGTATTGGTAACAAATGTACAAAACATATGCAAGATATCAAGAATCATCTCTTTATTTATTTTTTTTAAATAACAAAACAGATTAAACAAAATTATCTTCAAATTCATGAGCACACTAATTGAAACTTTGATGAGATAAGTGTAAAAAAAAATCAGGATTAATTTTAATAGGGGCATGTACCACACCTGTTTCAACTTCACTAAAATGAATAACTGTATCACCAGTTCTTGAATATCTAAAAATAAGTGTATTATATTTCGTTACGCGGAAAACGTGCAATTAAATTTTACAATAAAATTATAATTATGCGGCTTAAAACTGTTTGCACTACAGCATCATTAGTAAATGTGTATGCTTAAAGGAGCAAAGTTTCAACTTTCAGATTTCGCAGCCGTCTATGAATTGTTTTGTTTGTTGTTATATTTTGAAACTTCTCATAAGGATTTCAACAACATTTTTGTAAAATAGTAGGTAGCAAAGCTTATGTGTAATTTTTACTTCACTTAAATTAAATACTAACCTTTTCTTGCAACAATATACCCAAGAATACTTGAACGTGTATGTAGTGTATGAACTCCCACATGACTCACGAAGGTATAGATAAACAACTAATGCATATCAATACAAAAAAGAAGCATAGCTCAAACTAAATCTAACCCAACGAACATTGTGTCAACGCCCAACGAACATTGTGTCAACTTGAACAGTTTTAATTTAGAGTTCGATACCTACACCGGCGTTTATTAAATACAATTGACTTTCAAAAACTGGTATCTGTGTACATGATATCTTGATTCAGTGTGTTTTACGTAAAAATGTAAACGATTTTCCGAATTAGGCAATTGGACCATATTAAGCAATTTTCGTCTATCCATTGTATATTTCAGGTCCCAAAGGAATATAATATTTTATTGAAAAACAACAGCTTTCACCGCAGCGTGTTCGCGGCAATTCACCATTTAACTGCGTACGTACTGCTACTGCTAGAAAAATATAGGAAAATTCGTCTCCGATACACTAAGAAAAATCAGTGTAAAGCCAAGAAACAACATTATTTGCGCGACTAGCGACTAAAAGGCAGCAAAATGTTCCTTGATATTGAAATAAATATTTTTTTGTGAATATGAATTAATGGAAATAAATTCATTACATACGTAATCGAGGACTGGTGTTCGTTTTCATAGAAACGCAGATTAATTCAATTCTGACTTTTAAATGAATTAGTTTAGTTGAGAAAAAAATTTAAAAAATAACAGTGTAGCAGTATCGTTTCTCTGGTTGTTAAAAATCATCAATAATGAGTGATACTAATAACTGTTGGTTGTAATAAGTATAAAAAGGTGTTTCGTTACTTTTTAAGACCGCTGACGAAGAAGAAAATTAATAAACAGGAGCGAAAAGGTACGTGTGAAGTTTGGCGTTCAATTGAAGCATCTAGACATAAAGTCTGTATATCAGCAGACAATAAATTATAACCTTAATCAATTGAACAATTGTATCACGTGAACATAGATGTTAACTGCCTCTCTCATTTTCACTAATTTAAGTAGCACGTTTAGATTTAAATTTTAAAAGGAAACGTTGTTTTATTTCTATTTTACATACACTCCTTTGAGAAAGAGACACCAGGGTTATTAAATTTAAAGAATTCCATTTACAATTTGAGTTTTATGCCCATTTCGTAATTGCATTTTTTTTAGTTAATTACGATTTTAATGCTATTTAAATATCGATATATTGCTTCATGCAGACTGACTTGCTGGAATTCAGTCAAATCACTCTCCGGCGAAACGCCTGGTGGATAAAATGTGAACCTCAAAGATAGAGAAATTTATTAATAATTATTTCAACTGACATGCTATCTGGTCGCTTGCAAACAGACTCGCATGTGATTTTAACATTGAAAGATTCAACATTAAACATTCAATGTTTAGCTGTGTTCGACACATTGTTACGTAATTACTGAAATTCATTTATTTGTTCACAATATTTGTGAAATATCTTTTATAACTAAAATGGAAGCAATAGTTGAGCAAAACCTGAATGACAGTGACATTATTCCGGACCCGTGCGCGATCACATATTCCATTGTGAATATTTTCTGGATGGTGCTGTATACACTGCTGTTTCTTGTAGCTGTCGGCGGCAACTTATTAGTATGTTGTGTTGTGTTGGGACAGGAACGAATGAGAACTGTAACAAATTTCTTTCTTCTCAACCTAGCAATTGGTGACATGGCAAAGGGCCTCATATGTATTCCGTTTACATATGTAGTGAATATTTTAGTGCCATATTGGCCATTTGCGGACTTTATGTGTCCCTTTCTGCTGTACACGCAAGCTGTGTTTGTGTTTTTGAGTGCCTTTACTCTAGTCGCCATGAGCATTGACCGTTATGTTGCCATTATCTATCCTCTTCGGCCAAAGCTTACGTCGAAAAAGGTTTTCTTCACAATATTTGTGGTCTGGATTTTAGCGCTTCTTGTTCCTCTACCAACTGTTGTGAAATCACGCGTACATAATCCTTACCATGTGAATGATACAGATGAATGCCACAAAGGGATGTGCAGCGAAGTGTTTGACAATATAAATTTACAGTACATTTATTCAATGGCGATTATGTGTATCCAGTATTTTGTACCTTTGGCTGTCATTATGTTTACGTATTCGAGGATCGGTTACATCATCTGGATCAAACGAACCCCGGGGGAGGCTGAAAGGCGCAGAGATGAACGGATAGCTTCATCTAAAAGAAAGGTATTTTCGTTTGTAAGATTATCCATTCAGTTTATTTTTAAGTTATTTGGAAAATAATGTTATACTATAGACTAATAAAGGCGCTTTATAATACTTTTATTCAGATTTACTAAACACTTGGTCATAGAATCACACATGTATCGCATTGTGAACATAAGTTTGTACATTTTGTGTTCTCCGTCCGCAATACTTGAACGCGTTTACCCCGTCTTTTATCATTAAGTAAACAGGGTCCGAACGTAAATTGTCGAACGGTCGTATTTAATAAAGAATGACTTAATTAATTATAAATATTATAACAATCGGTTTAAATTGGAGCTGGGGTGCTAATAAGATATTTGCATTTCGGTAAAGATAAAAACTAGCTTGACAATTACAAGCATAATGGGATCATGCGAGGCTTACACTAAACCGGCTTCAGCTCGGTAGGTAGAAATGGAAACTTTGTAACTGTTTAAGCCGAACGATGCGGATTCAGTTACTGTTTTGTTTATGTTTCACGAGAAGAAAATACAAGTATTGTATTTATTATGCGCTTGATTGTCTTTTTATATTATATCATATAATACTATTGTATATATATTAAACATTATCTAAACTATTATTTCAGTAAAATATATTACAACTGGTGTGTTATTTGAACAGGACAGTTCAATGTTATATTAGAATGACTGTAAAAAGTAAAGATCCGAGAAAATCGCGGAACATAAGAAAACATTAACCACTTACAAAAAACATGCCACGTCGGTACTTGAACCCACTTAGATGACGGGTAGATATTTACTGTGTGGCGAAAGTCTCTTACTGTATGCGCCACTGAGACTGGTGTATTTGATAGTAGAGGTTTAACATTTTAATACGCTCTTTTTAACCTGCACATTCGCAGATCAGAATCAAGTAACAACGGTTTTCAGATAAACAAAAACGCACAATTATTTGATTTTGTACCGTCGCATACTGTTCCAGTAACTTTGATTGCACATTTATGATGAAATCATTTTACCGTTTTTGTAAGTGTTGTAAATAAATATAGTTCTGCTATGACCTTTAACGAATTGAATTATTGACAGACTTTAAGGAATGCATGTTATAAAGTATTGTTTCAGAGAGAATTTGCAGTTCCGCATTCTCTTAATAAGACACTTGGCTTTGATCTTGACAAGTATTATAGTTTTTATTTCCTGTAAAAACAAAATAAGAATCCTGTTATCCTTGCTCGTTTATTATTATCTGTTTTATGCTAAGAAAATGCTGTCAGATGTTTCTTTAACAAGTTCGGGTTAACAATAATAAAGATAAGAGAGCACTTGTTCCGGGAAATTTGTTTTGATCAGTAATTTCTTTGCATTCATGAAAAATATCGGAGAAATTTTGTCTATTATTTTTATAACGGTACCGTCTGCTTTAGATAAGAAGTACAATCATACGTTAGTATAATTTTCCAAAATCAAAGAGGAAATATTACAACTAGATCTCGCATATGTTTCACTGTAATCATCAAAGCAAGGGAAGTTAAGCAGTGTTCTTTTTTAATGTGTCTATATGAAAAATATTTTCCAAGAAAAGTGATTCTCTTTTTATAACGGTTAAAAAAATTATGAGAGCTACTAAATAGTTCAGTTAAATGCCTAAAGCAATAAAAAAGACAAGATGATTTGTTTCAATTGAAAACAACGACACTCAAAATTATGTTCCAAAATTTCTGTGTTTCCCAGTTTTTCATAAATAAGAACCTGTAGGATTGGTTTGCAAAAGAAATACTTCAAAATGAAAATGTTGTCGTGAGCTAAACAAAAATCTAACTTGTAAATAGATTTTTAAATGCATTTTGAAATGTAAATTTAACTACTGTAATATGTTTGGCACGGCATCTCAATTTTGTTTCTTGATTCTTTATATATTTTTCAGTAACGATGACGTATTTGCAGAAAACAACCATATTGTGCTCCTTACTACATTTTATTATATACGTATATAAATTATGTCAAAAACACTGCTTGTATTTCACAAGTAAATATGAACAGGCAAAAAAAAATCCGTATTGTACCTTTTGTATTGTATGATGCCGGACTGCTTTTCATTTAATATGCTTGACCTGACACACTGCACACGAAAACTTCAGTCATCTCTATTTTAACATTGAAGATTTCGTTCGATATCAAAACAACAAATAAAAAGATGGAGGTATAAAATAAAAGGGTCATTACAACATTAGCTCGATCTGGGATTTTGTATTCGGATCTCATGGATAATGCTAGGACGGATCACACTCGGCGCTTGCGCGCCTCTGAGATCCGATCTGGTAAAATCCACCCGAGCCGAATACAGCATCCCAGATCGAGACCCTATTATACAAAGCGTTTGTGACATCATTAAATACGGCAGGATGTTTATGTATTCTGAATTAAATTATACACTGGAATAGCTGATGTATTTCATTTTATTATTTGGCTTATATGAATTGCAAGAGACGTAATTTGTTTAAAAGCCGGTATATCATGACTTCCATGGGATCTCTGCTCCGCTACAACTGATCTGTTTTGTTCCACTAATAAGTACAGACTTACCCTAATAAAATCAATCAGAAGATCATCTGGAAGCCCAGAATGCAACCAATCAAAATAAATAGCAGACTTGGTTTGATAGAGTCTGTGCATGAGAGGTAATGGAAAGTGCAACACCCCTCACAACCCCAGCACCGGCTTAAGCGGAACTCCACTACAAAGATATTGAATGGACACCGTGATCCCAAAGAACAAGAAAATATAACAATACAGAATCTAAGTACGGGGAGATTTTTACAGCCGCCACAAGGCACTGAAAGATTGCTGTTGTGATAGCCCTCTTTACACAAGGGAGACAATCTGTTCATAGGGTGAATACCGTTTGTCAATCAAAACCTCGTCCATGTTATATCAATGCATTGGAAAAGTAAGCTATCTATGGTACCTGCTATACAGAATAACACAGTCATGCATCTAACAGTCTTGAAAAAATTGTCTTCAATTTTCTCGTATTTCTAGATATTTTTCCCATACTTTGACGCATATATATTGGTAGCAGAGATTGTTCTTTTACCAGCAATAGCATTCTCAACATATTTTAATTTCTGTAAAAATTGTCTGTTTGTTGACAAATTTCACAACAAAAAAAAACATCACACTTTCCCTAGGGTATTAGATAATTTAATCTTTACATATTTTTATTACAAACTGCTGACCGTTGTAGTAATTATGAATAATTTTTTCATGCCTAAGTGTAAAACGTGTGTGGTTTGCATGAAATACTATTCGTATCACCTAAGCCTACAACAGAGTTTTCCCCTTATTTCCAAATATTTTTTTTCCGCTCAAACAAATTTTTCAGAGAATGATATTTAAGACTTTGTACTTTGATGTAGTTAGCTACACATATATCTTAAATAGATAGTATTTACTTGAAGTTTGTATTTTTATTTCCAGTGCCTATGATAAGCATTTTTATTTTATTAGCTTTAGTTCTTAGTACTTTTAAATTGTCATTTGAAGTACATGTGTAGTTATAACTATCAAGATATAAATTTTCGTTTCATGATTTTTAATATTTGATATTTTTAGCACCTAAAAAGTATAAATATTCACTTTTGCACTGACCTTCAGATCCGATGTACCTTTGCAGAATGAAAGTGTTTTAAAAAGGATTCGGGGAATAATTTGTTCCACTGTGGATATGGAATCGTGTATGAGTACGTATGGCATCAGTGCGTACTCAAAACACTACTAATGCATTTCATAGTCAAATAGAAACTATGGTTACCGCGATTCATATCTACTTACCTTTGCAGATTTCTACTTCATTCTTTTTTTTTTTTTTTTTTTTTTTTTTTTTTTTTTTTTTGTTAAATTGATCCAGTTACTTCTTTTGGAAATCATTTGTCTATGAAACGATGTCAATGTTAACAGGCGGCGGTTCTTGGTATAGCAAAAGTCACAAAGCATTCTTTTTCTATTTCCAAGTGCGGTCAAATGTACTTAAGTATATATTTCGCTTGACGTACTCGTAAATAAACTGAGCGTTGTTAATCTTGGACTATTCTGGATATTCGTTTAATCAATGTATTGGATATTTGAATATAATCGGTTTTATTACATTTATCTGAAGAAATACATCTACATTGTAGAAGATTCCACATGTATTTCAGCCGTGAGAAGAAACTGACATCAAATGTTGTTTTTATACCGGATTATACCGTTTTTTCTTTTCTTTTTTTTTCTTTTTGTCTTTTTTTGTTGTTGTTTTTTTTTTATGCTTGTTTTGTTTTGTTTGACTTTTTTTGTTTTTCCATTTTCATCACATCTGAACATTCGTGACCAGATTCGTGATACATTCATTAATAGGAGTGTAAGCACTGACTTGGTTGGCCCAAATCTTTAAATTTCTCTCTTTTAAAAGCCATATAAAAAAAGAACTATTGTATAGGAATGTTAATTCCTGTAACTTCTTCAGTAAATTATGTTTAAAATTATATTTGTCTTTTCTGGAGTCAATAAGTCATAACAGCCTCATCGGTGGTTAAAACAATTTGTTCAAACGTTCTTTTTGATACAAAATCTAAACATTTCTAAAAGCTTAAATTCTGTTAAGTAACCTTTTGTATAAGCGTATTTATATACTATTTTCTATTGTTTCTCTGTAAAACACACAAATTTAAGATCTCGTAAGAAACTATTTTGAAATGATTGACACATTCAACAGTATTTTCAGTTACGTTAGTATATTCTTTTTTATCCTTTTATCCTCAACGTCATTATAATGTTAAACAAGAAACCATTATGTTAATATGAGCCGTGCCATGAGAAAACCAACATAATGGGTTTGCGACCAGCATGGATCCAGATCAGCCTGCGCATCCGTGCAGTCTGATCAGGATCCATGCTGTTCGCTTTTAAAGCCTATTGGAATTGGAGAAACTGTTAGCGAACAGCATGGATCCTGACCAGACTGCGCGGATGCGCAGGCTGGTCTGGATCCATGCTGGTCGCAAACCCACTATGTTGGTTTTCTCATGGCGCGGCTCATATCATCCTCCAGCTGTTCCTAACTAACTATATGTCACCATAGATAGATCCTTTGGATTGAGAGAATGCCACCAAGCAAAATAATAGCGTCACTGGCTTCGGCGAAATTCTATTATCAAAGAACATTGAATGATCCAAAAGGACCAGAACATAACAAGAGAGATTTCAATTTCGGGACGAATTCTTAGGGCCGCTGTCACACAGCAGAATTACTTTGTTAAACAAATACTAAAAAAGTGAAATTAAATTATCATCTTGTAAAGTTATACATATGGATAGTTACTGGCATTGAACGTACTTCCATTGATTATGGCAACATTTTTTTCTGCAAAAGAAAGGAAACTTAATAGTTACTTTATTAATCTGTGACTTAATTTCAATCATTTTCGAGTTGAGTAGGAAATAAATGTAAAACCTTTATCTTTGGCGTGAACAATATTTTTGAGATATTTTAGAATAAAGATATGCAGCGTATATTGTCATACTTTTATATGATACAACATCAGCCACACGTTTGACATTCTGTAGACGATTATTTTTCATCCTTATCGCGAAGAAAAGCGTTGATGCTATTTTATGTGCTGATTGCGCCTTGATTTTTACATGCATTAGTTCTTGCATAATCGCGGCATTTGCATGTTTCGCATTTTCCTGAGCTTATTATCCGCTTTCTAAACATATTAAAGATACAGTAACACGAATTGTCAAACGAGCTTTCAAATGCTTATAATAAATTCGATTTTCTCTATACGACGAATAACTATACGCGACGATTATTGTTTCTCGTCTTGTATTGTTTCTCGTCAATTTATAGATCGATTTCTGATTATTCATGTATTATGCATATTCAGTGAAACAGTACTTAAACTGGAAATTGCCTTATATTCTATCAGTATAATATAAATTTGCATTTCAGTTAACGCTACGGCTATTTCACGTTAGCTGATATCAGTTAACGTAAGTAGCGGAATAAATCCGTTATGATCCGTTAACCCTACATATTCCAATGTGTGGGCTGTCTACTTGAAATGGGGCTATGTTTTTTTGTTCTTATCCGTTTTTTTCATTTATGCCAGATTTGTTCAATGAAATGCAAATTGAAAATCTTATTTTTTGGTTTGAAGATGTTCGGCCCAATCACATCAGATGGTAACAGAACATACAACTGAAGCAGAATGCGCAAAGGGTAGAATGCACTTTATCGGGGTCCCAGGAAGTTTAGTTTACAATGCGCATGCGCAGCAATATAGGGCGTAGGTCAAGGCGAGGGTGTTGGGCAGCCCCAAACATATTCATCTAAAAATAAAGTTACGCTTTATGACTTCTAATTGTTAAGACTCTTTTAAACTACTAATATTATAGGGACCGCTAAAGTGCAAGTGCGCCTGCGCAAATATTATGAAACAGACTTACCAGTGATAATTTATTCATTTATTTCAACACTATATAAAGTTATATCTGAACTTCCAACTTAGAGATCAACATTTACAAAAGTCAGATATAAATGATGCATTATTTATACGTTTTTATTTCATTATCTTCAAAGAAATATTAAATTCATGTTTCCAGAATATTCGGGATGCAGTTTCAATTTATTCATTTATTTTAACACTGTAGGTCACACCGGGGCTTCACAATTGCAGTATTATCAAGTTTATATCTCATTTATCAATCTCATTTCGGAAGAATAAATAACCCTTTGTCCCATCTGACTATAGTATGTAATAACACCGGTACCATACGTTTTTGCTTATTTATTTATTTTAAATACCTAAAATCATTTATATTTCGGACTTGCAATGAAATTATCAAGTTCCATCATAAAAAGGGTGATTTTACATTTATCATAAAATTTAGATAAATTAAATTAAAATTTGTCACATCTGACTAGAATATATAATAAATCTGGTGTCATTATTTTTCTGAAAAAAAAACCCCATGAAATGATATTGTGCTAAATTATATGAAATCTCCGGAAAACATTTAGATGAGTTAAAAGTTCTGAATAAATTTAAAACTGAAAACTAAAAGGTTTCTTCTGTCAGTACAAATCGTTTCTCTACTTTACATATCACTTTTCGACATAGTCTAATAATGCTGAACATTTTGCTTCAGTTAAAATATTTTTGCCATGTCTGGTACTACTTTTCTTGCGATTTAATTCAGCATTTTTTCAATAGCACATTGTTAAAAAGTGGACATAGTGCGAATTTTGTAAAGACGCCTCCTTTGTTTGTTAAAATGTGGACCTGTTGCAAATTTTGTAAAGACGTATCCTTTGTATACAACCGTTCTCATAATATCCAACGTATAATGTGATTCTGCGTGCGCCTGTTTACCAGTCTGTCTGTCTGTCTATCCGTACGTCATATTTCAAGTCCGAATCATAATCGATAACCATTCAAGGTATAAATTTTACATTTGGCACGTAAGTAGGTGGCTATGAGGCGAGATGCAGAGTACATGAACCGGGTCGGATGGCCTATTGTCAAGGTCAGGAATGGAGATCAAATGTCATATTTGTCGTCAAATATTAACTTCCGGCTTTGTCAAGTATTAACTTCCGGCTTTGCATATAGGTTGATGTCGATAAGACGTTGTGCATAGTGTATGAACCAGGCTAGTAAATCAAATGTCAAGGTATTGGCTTCACAGTTTTCATGTAGGTTTTCATGTAGGTAGATGGCGATGAGAAAATGTGCAGAGCGCATAAACCAGGTCATAATTCATGGTCACAGCAAGTCTAATATGTCCATTATATTTCGTGTGAAGAGCATAACGTAATAACTATTCAAGGTATTTATTTCAGACTTGGTATATATGTATGTGGCGATGAGACAATTTGCAGACTGCACAGACTGGGTTGGTAGTCAGAGGTCAATGTCACAAATTGAGCTCAAACGTCAGATATATCCTTCCTTTTCTTGTACCTGGGCCACAATTTAAAAACTATTTAAGGTATTGACTTGAAACTTAGAATAAAGATATGTGGTAATGAGACAATGTGCAATTCAAACTTGTTGATTTCTAAATTGGTGATACCATTTTATCCCTGGGAGCTCCAGCTGAATAAAATTAACAATTCGGATAGTATTGCTTTTTTCTGAGTTTGCATCTCTTTATATGTAATGATATTATTCCTACAATTATTTATGACAGGAAAGAGAATTTTAATAATAGTGTTGTAAACTTCCCTCCTTTAGATGCGGATGTATTTCGTGTAACATTTAATGTCGCAATAGATAAGATTTCCTATAGAGTGTACTCATTATTAAATGAGTTATAACCAAAATGAATCATGTTTGGTGTTCAGCCCATTTATACGAGTTGTCGGTAGCTACGCTTTTTGCTTTGATTCTGTCTGCCGGAAATAGTAGAATACTCTATGATTTCTAGTTCTGAAAGACCATCGCGTCTGCTTTTCTTTTGTAACCTGTCTTTTAACATGTTGCGCTGGACAATTAAAGACGTTTCTCATTTTTCTGTGCATTGTATGCGTATATGGTTCTTTAAATTTGTTTTAGTGTTTACAAGAGCATGTTTAGTGTTAACATATCGTCTGTTGTAACCATCGCTCGAGTTAGGCATTCTTTGGGCCGGATAAGCTTTTATTACGATGTTCTGTGACTTTGGAACACGGTACGGGACAGAAGTTGGGGTTCGGCGTTTTGTCGCTGTCTTAATTTTGATACAGAGAAAATTATGATAGGATATTTTGCTTGACGCAAGTTTAGACGCAAGCAATTTTTCTCAGAGTTCACCGCTGTGTTCCTTATTTTTTATTGTTGTAGATTAGAAATAGTTCCAACTCAAGATAATTCTGATCTAAAATTTATTCTAATAAGATAAAATCTTGTGCGTTTTCATTAAAACCCGGCTATATTGACTTTAGAAAATATTTGGTACTGACGCCATACAGGCGCTGGG
The DNA here is from genome assembly GCF_021730395.1 of Mercenaria mercenaria. Classification (NCBI taxonomy): domain Eukaryota; kingdom Metazoa; phylum Mollusca; class Bivalvia; order Venerida; family Veneridae; genus Mercenaria; species Mercenaria mercenaria. The sequence continues at coordinate 33,323,131 of NC_069362.1, forward strand.
AAGGAGTGCTACCGTTTTGATAAATTACATTTCAGAATCAAAATTCGGCGTTACATTTAATTGTCAAAGATTGAGTCGATTATATGACGCGAGAATTCATTAATTAATTAGATGTCTGCGCCCTCCTGAATTATTCCAATGGACGTGTTACCTCTCGGCGTGCTTTAATATTATAAATATTATAAAAGGTCACAGACCACCAGTTCTAGATTGTTTTCTTTTTTTAAAAAATTGAACCATTCTGCAGCGTTAACAGTATTTAATTATTTTAATCATTTTTAAATAATACTTGCTGCATTTGATGTGTATTGGAAAAAAATCATGAAACAGTTTTCACTGCCATGCCATTGATGTAGACAGGGGCCATATTATTCACGCGAAAAAATATTCAAATGAAGTATGACTATTCGTACGTTTTCGTCTGTTTTTTTGTGGAACTGAGATAAATGTGCTAAGACATACATATTTTGATATTTGGAAGGCCGTTCACGCCTTCATGTTATAAGGGAAATTCTTTTGGAAAACATTTTTAGTATGTAACCTATGTAGAGCTGTCGGAGAACCTCACATCTAGTCGGCTAATAGTCAGAAATCAGTTGCAAATAATAAACGGTTTCATAAAACAAACTAAGCGAGAAATTGATTGTTTTTAATTTTTGCCTACTTATTTGATAGGTCTGCCTATTTTTGTCAATTTCTTTAAATTTTTAAAGTAAGACTCACTGTCAATTCTGTAATGTCTGGAAAGATTAATAGCATTAGTTTTTATTTTGTTTACGGAATGAATCTTACTTCTGTAGCAAAATTAAATCATATTTCAAACAGCTTTTATGTTTTTGAAAAGACGATGGTGTCTATATCTAGGCATGTGAGTTTCCAGGTAAAAAAATAGTAAAATATATATATCTTTAAATTATTTGTTATTGGAGCATGCTTGAAAACAAAAATTTTCAAATGGAGAACTATGATAAAAATATGCCTTTATAGGCCAGAGACTTCAACTTACTGGAAATAAAGTAAACGCATACTTGGGAATAAGGTAATGTAACAAGACTTTTTTCATAATTAAAACCTTTTCCATTGTTATCACTATTTAATTATACATGTTGACATTATTCGCTACGTTTCATGTGAAATGTTTTTTTTTCCTGCCATTCCAACGATGGAGACAGGGGTCATTACATTCACGCATTTACATGTTTTTCGTCTGTAATTTTGTTAAATTAAGATAGTTCTTAAATATATACTTCAATATACATGTATCAGGTCATACTTTATGATGGAAGTCGGTGAGGGAAACTACTGGAGGTCTGTAACTTATGACATAGTAACGTTGACGTAACGTCGACCTACTATTTCGCGCCATGCACGCCTCAATAGTGCTTCTCTTTTTCATTCATCTTTTACATAAAAGACATATTTTAACCGAAATAATATAAAAGACATATTAGAATTGAAATAATTTATAGCAGTACAATGTTTTAATATATCAAAACACTCCATGTCATAAAAATTATTCCACAGGCGTATATCGTCTTTCTCGTGTTTAAAATAAACTGTAGGCAACATTTATGATCATTGATAATGCTGGGTTATACAAATTCCCTGACAATTGAGACATGATTGTGTCTGCTTTTAGCAAACATAACACGTACAAAATTCAACTAATGCACATTTAGAAGAAAAAAAATCTTTAATAAATTTTAAGTAAGTTTTATATAGATTAAGTGAATATGCATTTTATTCGAAATGTTATGGTCTAAAGCGACTGAAGTTTTCAAGGGCAACTACCCCAATCAAAAACGTAGATATCAGTATGTCAGACAAAATGATACGGAAGCAGTCAAAGTTGTCTCATTTCATTTGTATTAAGTGCACATGCTTTTGTTTTGGCAACAACAAAGCAATAATTTAATCAAACTTTCATTATAAAATACAAACAAATTTCCAATACCTACGTGCCTTGAGCAAACTAAAATGACTCCTTTTATTACATACTCTGGAAATATCAGTGAAATAAATATCATATTTTCCTACCGGTCTAATAATTTATTGATGATAGATAAAATTTAGTCGGAATGGAAAGTTTGCAATGTAATTAGTTTGTGTGTATCTTTTTCCCTTTCACGTGAGCCATTGATGCTGAGCTAATTCATTATGATGACTTTCAAATAAAGAAAACTAAGACCACCTTGTGTTTGGTGCTTGCATTTTTGACGTCTGTGTAATGTTAGCCATAACTAACTTTGCTGCCAAGTGAAGTTTTATCCGAAATTCAGTCGCAAATCGCAAACGTTAGACATGTGTTAAATTTATATCGGCCATAGCGCCTCTTGATTCAGAAATAGATAACCATTTCCCTGACGATCCGAATTTAATAACGGTTCTTTCCATAATCAAATATCCATGATTCCAGTGTTCAAAGCTAGATATTTGACAGCATCCGATTTTAAGTGTTTCCGTTATAAAGGTGTATTGTGTTAATTGCAAATACATTTATGGCGATCTCATATGTCTATTATTAACTGAGTGATAACACTCATTTATAAAAAATCGCTGCATATGTCTTTTGTAGTTGTTTTTCAAAACCCAGATGGCGCCATTTTGATTTCGAAATTTTAAAAAATAACTATTTTCTGAATCACTGCACGAAACGTTGGTCGGCAAACTAAACAGATACGTATTTTCTCATGAAATAATGGTCTACTTTTCAGCTGTAAGCATGTAACAAACAGAAAATTCGTTAATTATCACAAATGCGATATTAACCCTTCTTTGCAAAGGGAGACAACTGCATAATGTGACTCCTGCTACGCTTTCGTGAAACAAATTGTGACGGATAAATATCGTATTTGTGAAAATTTAAGAAATAATATATCTCATTTAGTGATTTGTCGCTGAATAAATCATTGTTTGGAGTTCAGATGCGAAGGAATTATATCACGAGGGTGCAGCCAGAGTGATATAATAATACGCATCTGAGCGACAAACAATGATTTTATTCAAGAGCAAATCACTAAATGATATATATTATTTCGATTCTAACACGTGACCAGCGACTTTAAAGTACATCCTTGACAGCATTTATTAAATATTTGCCCGTTTTCAATCGGTTTCTTTTCCAGCGCGCCGCTATGCCGTTTGACGCTATGACATAATGATTGTGACGTCAGAACAGTGAATTGTTGTATAATAATTCACTGTTTTCAGCCGTTATTGTTTAATAGGTTAGAATAAGAAATAACCTCTTTGTATAAATCATTCTATGTCAAGTCCAACGAGTGCGCGTTGGGCAATAGTAAGTGTATCGTTTATACAGGATTTCTGCATGGTACAATTACATCATGAATTGACTAACTAAATCTGCTGAAATAAACTTAATAAAAATAGGTCCGTACTAACGGTTTATATATAAATAATAACGATTTTTATGCCTTTCTTAGTCCTGAACGTAACTTGATAACATTTACATAGAAATTAATGCAATTAATTTCAAAAGTAAAGCCTACGATTTTCGAATTCTCATTTGCTCTGATATTTACAAAAATTATACAGCTAATACATAACATATATTGAAAATGGGGCGCAGTACATATCAATTTTTGCACAGTTTTTAAGGAAAAAAAATCAACAGCCACGCTTTTTAATAATTTTAATTCATAAATTGAGGTGAACTGTGGACAAAAAAATAATAATTTAAAAAGCCTTAAGTTATTACTGAAAACTTGGAAACTTCAGCATAGTTAAATATCAAAACAAGACCATTTATATTTATACAAAATAGAAAATGTTAGAATTGATTACTGTATTTTTAGTTTACAGCCTACAAAACTAGAATAAATTGTTACGGTAACAATTGGTTACTTTCTTCCAGGAACTACTGTGTCATATCTTAAATATCGCTGTATTCATTTATTTGGCGTCTTCCTTAATTACCACTCTTAAGCAGACGCAACCAAACCGAGTCTGATATTATTTCGCTCTGTTCTATGCTTCTAAATGAACCGTGTCATAGGAAAACCATTATAGTGGTTTTGCGACCATCATGGATCTAGACCAGCCTGCGCATCCGCGCAGTCAGGTCAGGATCCATGCTGTTTGCATTTAAAACCTACTGTAATTAGAGAAACTGTTAGCGAACAGCATGGATCTTGAACAGACTGCGCGGATGCGCAGGCTGGTCTGGATCCATGCTGGTCGCAAACCCACTATGTTGGTTTTCCCATGACACGGCTCAAATGATCTTCTTGTAAATTGAATTCAAATAATCAACTGCATAATTCTAGGAAGTAACGTATCTTTATCTTCTGACACTAACAAAAGGCTGTCCCAATCTATTAAGATGTCTATTACAATATTTTCTTGTATAATCTTACAAATAACCGCTTCAAATCTAGTAATTTTAAACTGAGATAACATGTATAGAAGTTATGGATGATTGTGTACGTACTTTAAAATGTTGGTACAGCTTTAAAAACATTTTAGATTGTCTGTCAACAGCAGATGTTACGGGTTGTTTTCAGCAAACTGTAGTTTAATTATAAGTTAACGATATCATACTATGTCCTGGAATTATATAAAGCTACAAGATACAAAACAACAAGATGACAAGCAAATGTATGATAACATTTCTAAGTTAGCAAGAGCTATGCAATTTCCTGTGGAACACTGAATGTATAACAATATGATGACTCGTATTAGCTTCTAACAGAAAAATGCATCAAAACAAAATACTTTTCTGATTGCTTGTTAGAAGATGCAACATGCTCGTTGATAAACTATTCCAATGATTTCTTAAACTTCGAATGAAAATCTATGTCCTATACAATGTTTTAAATGCTATTAAAACGCTAATGTTTTGTTATGCTTGTGCAGTGTGTGAACATGCTTGATTATGGACACGTATGAAAAGATCTACGTACCGAACTGAGAAGTTCCGCTTGCTTTATCACTGTCGCCAAGAACCTACAGCTTTATTCCAGATGGTTGAATGGTAGAACTACGATTATTTATTTCAGACAATTCAATAATAGAGCTATTGTTTCAAATTTCAGATGGTTAAAATGATGATAGTGATGGTGATTACTTACGCCGTTTGCTGGCTGCCCCTCCACGCCATGCAGCTGATTCAAGAAGCACACGAGTCTGTCTTCGATTATGAACATTATCAGTATATTTGGACAAGCGCCCATTGGCTTGCCATGTCTTACGCTTGCTACAATCCTATCGTTTACTTTTGGATGAACAAAAGATTCCGCTCTGGATTCAAAAGTTTATTTTTCTGCTGCAGCCGTTGTAAAAAGCGTTGCGGCAATGGGGTAATTAACGGGAGGCGGCTACGATTGCCCCAGCGTAATAACAGCGGGTCAAGCAGTAGGTTTAGTCCAAGGGACAGCATCGACGAGACAAGAATTGTGAAAATGTCATTTCTTAACAAAGACGACGGTGACTATAATGATTTATAGTTTACTGTGTTAGAGCAATAATACAAGTACAAACAAGATGTATCATACATAGTGGAGATAATAGATTATTATGAGATATTCTGGTTTATAAGAGCTTCGGTCATAAAACTGACATGCAAGAAATGAAGGAATTTATGACCCTTAGTTATGACATGATCCAATTTTTGGAAAACAACAAAGATATTATATAACTTGATAGACAAGTTAAGAATGATGTTACACATTTATCGACATATGACGAGCAGATAATGATGTGCTTCCAAGTAATGAAATGCTCTTGCAGCACTGGAAATGATGCAGTTTCCGAATCCAAAATTAGAATTCGGGCAGATGCTTTTCCAGTCGATGGCAATGCTTCTATATTTCAGTTTTATATTTCCTGTCCCAAAAGGTCAGTTGTGATCATCCATAAAACACACATCGTTTTAGCACAAGAACCAATAGTATACCTGCAATGCATTTTAGGTGGTAAAAAATGACTTCTTTTGAAATGTTTATTCCGTATTTTTACATATATACATGTATATAGGCCCCTGACAGCATTGATTTAGATGGTATCATCTTTTTCGTTCATTTTCCTGTTGTTCTTGTCATAAAACAATAAAAGACAAACGACCGAACGATTGTAATACATTTCGATACTACTAAAGCGTTTACATGAAGGTTAAAAGTCTAAAGCCGTTGTAAATGAAAAAGAAATCTCTACGCATAAAATGCGCTGAAATTATTAATTTGTAGCTAGAAGCTCCGTTCTACTTCAGGGTTCTTTCTGTACTTTCTAATCATGCTCTAAAACCTGTGACCTCCACTACAAATACAAAATCAATCTAAGGAAATGTGTCATTTTTCTCGTTAGAACCAGTTTGTAAACACACAATACTCAACAATGTCCTGTAGACATAGTGTGATTAATTCAGTCATTCAGTATTGCAAAAATGTCCATACAAATTGTGCGAGAGAACACGTGGTGCTATTTGCGTGCAAGTATATTGATTTCATTTTATGAAAGTGTGACAGCACTTTAGTTTTGTCCAGCTAAAAATTAACCAGAATGTATATGTTCTGTGCTTTCACAAATTAAATACAAAAAAAAATGTTATTAAAGAAGTATTACATCAGTGGCTTCTTTACGTTAGCTAATATTGTAGCTGTTTTGTTGCTGAAAAATTCTATAAGCTTCTTTTTACTCTGAAAATATCAGAAAATACCTACTGTATTCTGAATGAGCTGCAAATTATTAAATTATATGAAACAACAGTTTTTTATTTACCTTTTAACCGACTCAGTCTATATTATATTTTCTAAATATCCAGTAAACTAAGGAAACCGGAAACTTATAAAATTAGTAAAAAAGTAACCATTGATACGACGGTTATATCGTCTATTTAAATGCATCAAACTCTTGAAATTTTACTTCAAACAAACAAATATCTATCTCTTGAAAGTTACAAACCAGGCACCAACGTTCTAGTGTAAAGTAAGTTCGTATATACTGGGAAGACATTCGTATATTTCCGTATACTCAAATGCCGAAGCAAAGAGGGCAGTCAGTCCTAAGGTAGTAAAGTTACAAGACATGATATCATATTAATGTTAAGCAGGTAATCTATAGCAAACCTATGTTTTCCAAAACAATCCAAAAATTTAAAAGTTTTACTTTATGTGTACCATTCCAAAACTTGAATCCATTAGAATGTAAAGAACGGTGTTTTACCGATAAGATCAAATATAGGAGACGCTAGTACACTTAATACCATTTGCTTAAGATATATGACGCATATACTAGATATTGACAGTTTTTTTCTCTTTTCTTGTACACAATGTTTTTGCAGTCGCCTTTGAAAGTGATCAGTAGTCTATGTTTTTGCACGTGTTGCCGCTAATCTGTCCATTTAACCGTTTGCATCAATTGACTGTGTATTGTGTTGTTGATTATATTTTGCTTAGAAAAAAATGTTGAAGCTGTTCAGGTATATTTGCTACATTCTGGAAGTGAACAATGATTGAATGTAAATATCACGGATTGTCATTCTTATTCCTTGTGTACGAGAAATGTCTAATAAAACAGTAGATGTTCAATTTGATTAGATATAAATGTATATGTAAAATGGTTAAAATGTTTTCAGATGTGTTCAGCCTTGTATTATTATGGTCCAGTAATCGAAAAAAAATAATAAAGGAAATTAAATAAAGATTTGTGCATTGAATAAGCGTTTTGCTTGTTATGTCTGTTTTGTTTACTTATAAAATGTTACAAACAATTAAATAACAATATTTTACTTGTCTATTCATTCCCAGCTTTAATGGAAATAGTTTTGTTCAGTGTATCTCTAGTATAATAATGTTGACTTCTACGTTGCATTTGTAACTTACATGTTTGTATGACGTGATAATAGTTTTTCTTTTCCTTCTCACTTACTATTTTTCAATTGATTCAGTTAGAGGCACGACTCTAAATTGAAAGCTGAAATGAAGTAAATATCAAGCTATACAGGTTCTATTTTGTAGAGGTATTCTTGTCTATATCTTACAACCATTTACGTTAATTTCTTAATGTTACCGTGTCTGTTATGCATGTATCAGAGATCATATTCTTCCTTTTAACCATCAGTTGGTATCACAGCAAGAAGACCTCATTGTTTCTATCGCTTGCCTTGCCAGCAACAAAACAGATGATGTGGTTTATATCTGGCTAGAATAAAATTTGGAATAGTATGCTGACCTAGCAGTTAATTGCTGTTTATTAAAACGTGTTTTTTGACCTTAATTTTAAATGTTCTAGTTCATCGTTATACCTACTAATAAAACATACAACAGGCAATGCATATTTTTAAAAACAATATTGCAGTTAAACAGTTTTTATACTAACATATTGTATGTGATTTTCTTTCGTTACGGTTAACTATATATATATATATATATATCAACACAATTATAGGTCAAACAGCGACTTTCTAGTTTTGTATGGTGAAGGAAATCTCTGGTGCCCCTTCGAGCACTTTTTCAGGCACGGACGTGTACCTGGGAAAAACGACTGACCTTCCGGAAGCCAGCTGAATGACTTCCTTACATAATTCGAAAACCGAATTTAACCCACAGCGATGACGGGCAAGCGATACGGAGCCAGCGACTTTAACCACTCGGCTTCAACGGAGGTCCCCGACATACTCTTTACTATCTTATGATATACTGATAAATTGATGAAATGGCATACGTTGTAAAATATTTTCCGTATTTTCATGTCTGTATATTTATGCTATAAAAAATGTAGTTTCATTGGTTTCGAGGAACTCCTTCATTATCCTTTTACAATGACTTCAAAATGCATACGAATAATGAAATAAACTTTTCTCTTTTTGTAAAAATAAATAAATATGATCGCTACCTGTCCCAAGCATTTTATCTTGTATGTGTAGGACCATGCTTCATTTAAAAACCAAAAAGAAAGTTATACTAGTCACGCGTAAAGTAATATTCGGAAATATAGGGACGTGCGGGTTATAAGCTATACGCAACCTTAGCAGTGTATCACGTGAACGAAACAACATCTTTACCAGCAATCTACCTGTCCAATACATTATCCGACATTCTCCAAAAGTTATCCCCCTTTAAGAGTGAAGAAATAAGCATGAACATTTGCTGAAAACTATGTTGAACCTAGTCATGTCAAAATTCAGTATTTAGACATAACTGTATTTGCTTCAGATTAGTTCTTTGAAAATGTGCAGTTCTTAAACGCGTTACAATGTCCGAAAGTGTAACCTTTTTATGCAGTCATTTCCGGAGTTCAATGCATGTATCAGCAAATTGAAAATCGTTCTTTAGAGTTATATGCAGGCTTTATATGCTGTTTAATTTTCATTAAATAATTTTCTTTTCTTTAGTTTATACTAATTTGTTTTAACTCGATTGTGATGAAAGCTTCAAGCTTTTTGTAACCACTCTCGAGTTCGCTTCCTGGAAAAAACCAGTTCTGGTGTCATATGCGAAGGCCACGACCCCTGGATTGAGCGGCTGACACATTATCCACTAGACCACCGCTCCCCTTTTTTCTTTGATTTGATGTTGTCTTTTTTTTTTTTTCAAAATATTGAACTTGCCGTTAAATACTATGGAAAACGTATGGTGTATAATAGTGTGAGCATTCTATTTTCATTCCATTTGATGAAAGTAAAAAATAGTCATAAAATAAAACCTTAATTTTTTTCTATACATCTATACATGTTGTACATAAGTGATATTAAACTTTGTTATTAGAATCTGCAGAATGAATTCAAAATGACTCATATAAGTTATTCTTCTGTGAGTATTGTATTATAAAGCAAATGGCGCAGTTAGATAATTTATTAGTGTTTCTTATGTAATAGAGGCAGGGAAACTACTTTGGTTATAGTATAACAAATATCTGACATGTTTATCAACAAAAGTTAATTGTTTTACTGCTAGAACATAATTCAGCCTCGAGGTTTTATCCACACTATTGTCATTCACGGATACCTCTATTACAAATTATAACATAATTTTAGCAAATCTGTCATTTTTCTTCTTAAACCAGTTTGTAAACAGCCAATATGAAATAGTCCGCCTATAGGCAAAGGCTGAATAATATTAAAGAAGCATCCATACAAAATGTCTGAGAGAACTGTATTGGATAACTTTCTGTCAAAGGACTGCGAAAAATTCTATATGTGCTGAGTGTAAAATATCAACATATGATTGTATATGCTATTAATACATCTTCAAACCGCCTTTCTAGATAGAAAGGCGGCTTGTTTGGAGGTACGTATGTAGCCGGAGTGTTTAGAGAACGTTCAAAATTTTGGCTAAATTTTACGGTTCAAAGCAATTAAATACAAAAAGACCAAATAAGATTAATGCAAATCGATAGTTCGTCTTAACTTAAACATGTTTTCTTAATAAGGAACTATCAACGCAAAAAAGTATGGTTATCTTTTCTTGACCAAGTCGAAAGATTTGTCCCAAAGGAAATATTAAAAAAACGTAAGTTTTTGCTATATTGCTCACACTTGTTAATATAAAAAGACTTCTTTCTCATACTAAAATTATAGAGAATATTAGGTTACTGTCTTTTAACTTAGTTTATCCACCGAGTTGGAGAAAGGTTTATCCACCCCGAGGCTTGCCGAGGGTGATAAACCTTTCAGAGACGAGATAGATAAACTTAAGTTAAGAAAAACTGTAACCTAATATTCTATTTATCCTGCAGTCAATAAAATCTGTGTATAACATATATTTGCTTAAAAAATGTTTTAAGATACAAAAATAATCCACTCATATTTTTACTCAATTGTAAATTCCTACGCCCTTGCTTGATTCAGTTACACACGTTTCCTTGCAATAAAACATTATCCCTTACCTCATACTTTGCCCTCTGTGTATTATAAATCATCGGTGCTAACAGGGCATTCGTGTACTAAACAAGCCTGTTAGCACCGTGTGTAACTGAATCAAGTCAAGGCCGATTCACCCATACTTTAAAAACCTTCACCGTACTATTCCGTATTGAAGAATACTAGGATAGAGTCAACTATTTTTTTATTTTATTTATTTTTTGTTGGGGGAGGGGGAGGGGGAGGGGTTACCGTGGCTGTCCCGAGTCATAAAATGATGAAATGTTTGAGCTTCAAACTCTTGGCCCAGTTTACACTGCCTATAGTGCAGATACTTGAAAAAGTAGTCCGTCAGTTGTATTGACGGTATAAACATCTATTGATATCGACCTGATAAAAGCATAGTGGTAGAATAAAACGAGGAATACGACGTTTACTATCAAAAGCTGGACACTGGCGGGAGCAGAGCAATAAACGAAATACGAGTTATTAAGAGTTATCATGTCTGTTATTTTGATATAAAACTGACACACTATCAATTAACTATTTATCCAGTGCAAGAGCAATACTCAAAATGATTGTCTTCAAAATCAACATTACAAAATCTAAAGCACTGTGGTAAAGAAACAGTTAATGCTTGCTTTTTTAAATGAACCCTTTGGTGCACCTTTTATGCCGATACAATGTAAGCATTTTAGTGGCGTGTGACGTAAACAAATATTATAAACAGATACATTAAACATGTGGCTGGAAAACTAGTATACTAAACTTCTCGAATGTTTATCTAAATGATTAATACTCTAAGACAAAACACTCAAGTGAAACATGTGTATTCTACATACAAAACATGTTTAAAATAACCATAAACTGGAAAGAGACATAGGCATTTGCAATATATTGTAACAAAATACGCGCTATGTAAGACTAACTTTTACGGTTAACGTTTCCAAATATTTTATCCATTAACGCGTAATTTGCATTTTCCAGGAAATATTTCAAAGTGATAAGATAATGCCCTGACATTCACAAGACTGTAGACGCCATTACACTTAAAGTTTCTTTCGCATTATCATGTAATTACGCGGAAAGTACCGTATATTGGTATATAATGCACTTTAATAACATTATATAGTGAACAGCGTGCACTTTGAATACTTACAGTTTCCTTTGTTTCTCAAACTGAAGGAACGGAATGCTACAGTAAAAATGATAGTTATGTCAGCCAATTACTTAATAGTTGAATTAATGCCAGTTTGATATGGGACTGAGTTGAGGTTCAATGTTCTCATCAGAGGAACGCCTTACTTTGTGCAAATATACCGTATTTGATATTTCAGTTATGTAATACTCTCATGATTGCTAAAATTACAGTATTGAAAAGAGAAATTTTGTTTAATATAGTGCAAATAAAACTCCAAGGAAATAATAAACGCCTTATAAGTGGGTCTTAATCATATACATGTAGTAAAATGATGCTACATGACATATTCATTCAAATATAATGAATGTTTTATTCTCAGATGTCTTTATTCATGTACAAACATCAAGAAGGAAAACATACGTTCACACTGTCGACTGGTGTTTTTGCCATCGGCCGTCCTTGACCGTTACCCCACTGTTCCTTTCTGTTTTTTTCGATTTGTCCTACTTGTCTGTTTGTTTTGCTTGTGTACGCACGCAGGTGTGTGTGGTAAGTCTTGTGTGCGTTTATGTTTACGCTACTGTGGTTTGTGGTCTGGTTAGTTTTCATTTTATTGAGCATGGCTGTCCTTGTTGTTTCTCTATCCAATCCCAACTTCTTGGATCTTTCTTATTAGTAAACGTACTTGTTGATTTTTTTTGGAAGCAACCCGCCTGTTGTATTTTGTTTGTTTGTATGTTTTGGGTTTAACTCCGTTTTTCAACAGTATCGGCGGGCAGTTAACCTAACCAGTTTGTACTGGATTCTGTACCAGTATAAACCTGTTCTCCGCAAGTTACTGCAAACTTCCCCACATGAATCAGAGGTGGAGGACGAATGATTTCAGATATCAAATCGTCACGGAGAGCAAACGCCTCGCCCAGGGCTCGATTTCACGACCCTGCGATCCGTAGATCTGCGCTCTCCCTATTGAGCTATGCAGGCTGGCTGTATTTTTCTATTACAGTTTCTACTTGTGGCCTGCCTACCTTGCAATGAAAGCCTACGTTTGCAGTGCTCTTTGCTTCCGGGAACCTGATGATTATATGATATTCTAAAGATATTATACAAGACTGGGGTATTATAAGGGGAAATTGTAATACTAAGAGAGGTACTTGCCTAAGGGCCTTGTTTGCCAAATTGCCTTAGATACATCAGCCTTTTTTATATCTTTTCAATTGATTTCTTTTTTTTTTCTTTTTTCCACTGTTTTCTACGCGGGTTCTTTCACAAGGTTATATAAAAACGAGATAAATTTTCCTTCGCTGAAGGTTGTCAGTGGAACGAAGCGCAGGAAGCAATATCATGACGTTTCGAATAGAATAGGGAAATATCCATAAATTCTATAAAGCAACTACATCATCAAATTTATCACATTTTAGAGTAACCGGTACATAAGCTGATAAAATAAAACATGCAACTTTACGAAACAGGGGTTTTCCTTGGAAATGTCGCTCTTACATTGTTATTGTTTCGTTTACCGGATGTTATCACCGCAAAATCATTAAAGTTGTCATTTTAAAAACGATTTCCTGGTTGTGTTTGCACGTTTATAGATACAAAGAGTTCCTCAGTTCTTGAAGTATCATTACATTTTGTATATTTCATTTGTCTAAAACACAATGAAACTTGGGATTAAATTAGCCTGTTGTGTCGGTTTGTTGTCTGATAAATATAAAGAACCCGAGATATTCATCCGCATAGAACCATAAGCCTTCCGACATTCAGCTAGTGATCAGCGTCACATTAAACTCGTGACAAGATTAACATCGTCATAGAGTCAAAGTCGTGCAATTTGTCATCTAGCCATGGTGTCAAAAATACCTGCATACATGAACAAATAAATATATATTTCAGAATAATTTACTCAGAAACTAGTATTGATTTTCAAATATACTTACCCTTAACCTGCTAATTTTCTATAATGAACTTGTCCATCTTTTAATTAACTGTTAAAAGGGGTGCTTACCAAAAAGATACTGACTGAATGGCGAAAAGTGTAGATCATGATGAGATTGCACAGATGTGCAGGCTGATCATGATCTACACTGTTCGCAAAGGCAGAATCAGTCGTTCCAGCATGGTAAGGGCTAACAGACTACTAAATGCATTTCTATTTGAAATTAGCTTTACTAACGTCAGTGTCTTCATTGTTGATACGCCAATGTCCCATTGACCTACATTTGCTTTAATTCAATCCGCTAATAACATCATTTAGTGATTAGAACGTACTTGGAATCGTTCTAGCAATTTCTTTTGTGGAAAGTCGCATGTTTCAGCTATAACTATTTCACAAACCAGACATTATTTAAACATACTGATACACAATGCATATGAAATGTATCATTTTCTATCTAGAAGCAATAGTATATCAAATAGGATGTTTAAAGTTCACAAAGCGGGAGTTATATTTGATTACTTAAAGAAGAAGACTTAATATTCTATATGCCTATTCAGACAGATGTTAGAAAAAAATTCAAGGTTAGACTAAATCTCTAAATCTCGGAATACAGAGAAAACACATATGACCATTTATACCGGTATGATAATAACCATTTGATATAACGACAGAGATGAACACAGTTGTGGTGTCATTATTATTTCTTACAATGTCATTACAACTTATTTTATATGATTTTGTGGCAAAATTTAGTCAGTACAATTATATATAGGATTATAAGGTATAATGTTTAAACTGGACGGACTTTTAGTTCCCGCTCTAACGATTAGAATTTCTAACAATCTTTAGGATGATACTTTAATACTGATATCTATAACAGAAAGAGTGTATTATAATACTTTATTGTTTTTGGTATCTGAAACATAACAAGTAAAATTGAAAATCCACGTACTAAAAGACTCTGTTTGTCATGAAATGGTATCAAAAGCGTGCTTAAATTTTGATAAATGAAATTAATTGATCTGAGGTACAAGCTCACAATACGCCAAGATTTCTGACTACAGGGGTAACGTATTGATTGAACTTTTCTTTTCAAATAAGCACATAAAAGTTGAACGCACTCTAGTGACAATAAATGAACATCAAAGACAGAAATTATTATGATTAAAAATAATGAAAATCTAAGTATGGAACTCAGCTTATTCGCTATACTACAGATATTTCGCTACGAAAGTGTATTACGAAATTAACGTCATAATCCTTTAATGACATTTTTGACGTGTACAAATGAACTATATATTATATGGTGCGCCAGAAAGCAATACTGACAAAATGTATAAACAATTTTATATAACATTGTTGCTGTGAAGAAATAACAAAACAACTAAACACATAGAAAGATCATTTTTAAATTAAAGTGATTAAATATGAAGTTTGGAGTTTAGTTATTGCCATACTAGTATACTAGTAACATTATCGGCAAAATGAGAAACATGCATCCCTGGTACTAAACGTCTTTAAAGGGGGACTTGTATTATAAAGACATGAACCCGTTTTTGTCGCAAACACGGTTTTGACGAGAAGTCCACTGACAGAGACCTGAAAACCTCGAGGTAAGTAATCTACTCCGTGATCACGACAAGAACATCAGAAATATCCGATATTGCCTCGAGAAAATGAACTGACTGTGACAGAAGACAAAGAACGTAAAGTAAGAATATATTAGAATAGCCTATTTATTAGATTTTCAAGGCTTTTAACAAGTTGTATCATTTTCTGTGTGTTCTTTGACTTAATGTTTTCCATCTCTGGACAATTCCTTACCTATTTCAGTTTACACGTATACTACTGCGCAGGTCAAGACTGATTTGTTTCGTACGTGCAATAATGTTTAAGGACAACGTGATCCTGTAATAATATTTGAAATGAAAGATTCTTCGACCCAACTACAGGAGTCAGATGATGAAGCGTGGAAACAGAAAAGCACCTCTGGTGCCTTTCTATCACGTGTCCAATAAATATAAATAACTCTAACATTAGCCTCGGTATTACAGGTATTAATATATTTAAACTAATCTTGCGAGAAACAGCTGCTAAGCCTGTCCAGTTTTTTTAATAAACTATATATGCAAAATATGTCTGTAAATCTTCCGAAGGGAAGTATAGTACAAATCTGTGTTGATATTTTACTCTTTATTTCGAATTTTCGGACACTTGTCCTTTTTCAAGAATATGGAAATATTTTTCTGACTAAGTAATATCCATGTAACATTTATATCACAGGAAATGAATAATGTTGACGTCCTGTCACTAAGACAACGTCACGTCATATCCTGTGTAAGACGTGACGTCGTTTCCCGCAAAAAGGGCAAGGTGTCAACATCATACATAACCAGAGAGCAAAACACAATACTAAGTGCAGCAAGATATACAAAATAATATTAATAATAATAAATAAATAAATAATAATAATGATAAAAAAAAAACATATATATATAAAATCAGCAAGATAACTGTCCAATTCATTTTAAACCCCTAAAATTTAAAATATACAGGATGTCTATACGCAGTCAGTATGGAAACACAGGATATGACGTGACGTTGTCTTAGTGACAGGACGTCAACATTATTCATTTCCTGTGATATAAATGTTACATGGATATTACTTAGTCAGAAAAATATTTCCATATTCTTGAAAAAGGACAAGTGTCCGAAAATTCGAAATAAAGAGTAAAATATCAACACAGATATATATGCAAACTTCATACAATTTATGTTACTTATACTTATTGCAAAACAATTGTACGTGTTCCGT
Organism: Mercenaria mercenaria; assembly: GCF_021730395.1. Taxonomy (NCBI): domain Eukaryota; kingdom Metazoa; phylum Mollusca; class Bivalvia; order Venerida; family Veneridae; genus Mercenaria; species Mercenaria mercenaria. The sequence goes on from NC_069362.1 coordinate 33,339,842, forward strand.
TTTGATCACATGTTTGATTTAGCTTTTCTGAAAGAATATTTTACTTGATTTTTCTTTCAATATTAGACAAATTATCATTAATATCTAATATCATTCTATCTATATCATACTGACGCAAAACGAGCTTTTTAAATTTTAAAGATATTTCAACTTTGATTACTCGTCAAAAATGGTTTAGGCAGTATATGTTACTGATATTTTGGGGCAAAAAGAATTACAGTTGTGACATCATTTGTTCCTAGATAAATTAAAAAGTTCAAAATATTACAGTTGTTTTTTGCATATCAATGTTCATGTCATAAATTTTACATTGTATTGCCTAATGATGATTGCTCTGTCATTAAAAGGATACAAAGATGGAATGTTTACCTAATTATTTTATGAACATCATTAATAGACAGCGTTTCTACAAACAGAAATTAAACAGCAAGTACGACATGAAATCTGTCCGCAAAACAAGTGTCACTATATTTATATGCTCTTTCACTGGAATAAGGACATCCGGACAGTTTAACACCATAAAACTTCACTGTGGTCAAAGACATAATACACGTTCTCCTTTTTTAAATGTATTTGCAGTAATATTCGAGCTATAAAACTGCACTTTAACAAGTTTTTTTTTTAATTTTTAGCCAGTTTTGACCATTCATGAAATATTCATCATTTGGAAAAGGTAGCTCACATGGAAATCACTAAGTTAATGCTCTCTTCGCTTTTAGACAAATAAACATGCGATTGATGAGCAAAACATATCCCTAAAAAAAGATTAACAAGATATTTCAAAAGTTGATAAAACCTCGTAATCTATGTATTTTTAATTACGAAATGTATTACTCCATCCGAAAACGGTACAACTTCATACAGATCAGTTTACTTTTTGGATATTTACTAGGCTTCCTGTTGTGTAATCGGTAAATGATTTCTATGAAAAACAGTCCATAATTTATCTATAAATGACAAATTCCTCTTCATTATCTACCAAAGTTCTCATCCTTTTTATTTCACAAATGGCAAATGGTGACCTTTCAAGTAAAAACACCGACACTGAAGTTTATTGAAATCTACAAAATCATTAGTTTATGAGCAATTCTAGCGCTCAAAAATTATTGCGAATGCATCAAAATAATTTTCTTTTGAGCATGGTCAAGAAAGTAAGGTTTAGAGGTCCCTATTTTAGAATTTAACGAAAATTGCAAGTAGATATTACTTTTTATGCACAGAGATATGCATTTTTTATGTACTGTGAATTTTTGTGCAAAACAAAATATTTTTACACGATTTGTCTGTTAATCAATGTTAATATGTCTAGGGTCCTGCCTGAGCATTTTGCATGATTTTGCTAACCTGTAGTACGTATACCGGGTTAGGGCAATACCTGAATATTTCTATGAATTACCGGATTCCACTTTTCTTTTTTATCTCTTTTTTTCCAGTGCACAAAGTAACATAATTAGAGCTTAATCGTCATACCATTAGTCTTTTTTAAAAAGGTTGTTACATGTTTTCGCGACTTAACATATAGCCACACAGTATTAATGATAACAAGAATTAATGCAATACAAACATTCCTTTCTGTTTCGTTTAACTGAGTTAAAAGTAATACATGAATCCTTGATCTATTTCATAAAAAATATACTTGAATATACCTTAAAAGGTAGAATAATTTATTCGTTATCGTTTGGAAAATAAATATCGTTGGATGTTGAGTGAATTTTTAAGTACAAAATGCTTAGATATTTTCCTTTATCAAAACTTAGTTTGCTTATGTTTCCGTCAAGCTAGTCTTTGTTGAGTACATCTATTTTGAACATTAAAACAATTTCTCTCTTCTAGTTTGTTCACTCTATACAGGTGTCACTATAGGAATATAAGTAATATAATTGTAACTTAAAGAAATTTCACACTTACCGATGCTTGTCTTGACAAAGGTGTTTTCTCTGCCTAGAGAAGCAACAAGAACACACTTAATTGGGTAGATAAAAAGACACAGGCATATAAATAGCTAGAAAATTCAACTTTTTTACAGATGTCATTTATGGTATTCTGATATGGATGGTATACTTACTTTTAAACAAGATTTAATTTTGCGCAATTTTTGCTTTTCTACCAAAAAGCCAAAATGCTCGTGCATTCCGCTACATTTTAAATATGCCATATAGTAAAATATTTCAAATCCTACCAATATAGTATTTCTTAACATGTTTGCTTACATCTAAATATATAAAAATTATTACATATACTAAAAATACTGCTATCAAACACTCTGACCTATTTCTTCCAGTCGCCGTCAGTCAAGTAAAATCTTTGCCTTTATGTCAAAGATCAATTGTCTTTCCAACATCAATCAACAGGAGCGCATTTGATTTTGTTGCTTTGCAATAACAAGAGATTAAATCTTATTGATATTTGATCAACTTCATTGTCATTGAAGTATGAAATCCTATATAAATGTATTTTTTATATTCAGGAAGAAAACATCAATGTTTTATAAGATGTTAATACTTTAATACTTGTAGATATAGATTAAATTAACGTACTTTTAGCCGAACGGAATACTACGGTACATCGAGGAGGACGTTAAAGTCATTCCACATGCTCATGTTGACTACGTGTGGTGCAATTTACTCATAAAATGATTTTAATTAACAACTTGCTTAAAAATATACATTTAATTTAAGACATAATTAATAGGTAATGATAAATGTTTTTAAGTTTCCATAAAGTAAAAAGCGTGTTTGAATCTTAGTGACAGCTTTTTCTTTAAGCTATTTCCAATTGAATTCTTTGAAATAAAAGAACGTATAAATTGATATCACTCTTCCTTTGAATTACAGTATTGACTACTTTAAATTTAGATGTTTTGAATCACATGTACGTAACACTTAACATCACAAGGCATGAACAAAAGATGCTCCATTGATGGCTTATATACCGGCACATAAATACACATTCAGACTGGCGTATTATTGTCATAATAAGGTAGTTCTGCACGTTTGATAAACCGGAAGTGATGGCGTAACGTCATTTATTCGGAAAACGTGGAATAAAGCCTGGATTCCGCGGAAACGAAAATTATTTTATGAATTAATGGCAACCCGTGTGTAAATTTATTACAGTGGCACTGTTACCGTCCTTCTGAAGTTAAAATATGATGTTAAAACATCTGATCTGACAGGTTAATTAATTCAAAATAATGTCTTAAGATCAGCTATATATCTTATTTCACCACATTATAAACCATATCTTTATTTACGACTTTGATAAGATTAAATAAAATCTACCTTGTGGAAAAAATTCTATTCGCGAAAATGTTAGCTGTGATTTTCCCATAGACCCCTGTTATAAAAGAATGTGTGAGGTCCAAATTTTTCAATCAGTCAAGCAAAAAATCAAGCACACGACCCTATATATTGTGTTTGCTGAATTTTTCAGGTATATTCAGAAATTTTGAAAATTCGGGATTTAATCAGATTCTACATTGTAGAAAAAATTCGATCCGAACGTGCAGAACTACCATAACATTTATAATCTCATAAATCAGCACTGGCTTTGACAAACCTTTTCAACTCACCCGGACTAGAGAAACTTCACACGCAGGGTAAATTTATAAAGCACTGTAATGTTAGTCTCCAGTTACGGCAAGGCGACAAGCTATGCAGTCGCACCGGCATATAAACCTACCAATATCACATTCACAAAAATGATAAAATCTGGATATGCATTTTGTACAAAAGAGAAGAGCAAATTAAGATCGCTTTAGCTTTGCTTCTTATCAACAACAGAAAAAGCTCCTCGTAAAAAAGCAGTTCAGAAAATGTTGAGCGACAAACTTCAGCGCTTGATAGGATCTTGTTGTGTACTGATCCAAATTTTGACTGCTCTACCTATTGTTCACCAAGTCCTTTTGCAAAGCCCTTCTGCGAATTCAGCATATACGTTATTTTGCAAACAGTTCTATCATGACATTTTCAGTTCGTTTATCTGACTACCTGTTCAAAATGATCAAGCTTGGATGCCAATGACGAACTTCATCCATTTTTGTGTACAAAGACACCTGTTGCTAGACGTCAACAAATGAAAGCTGTTACCAACAATCAACGTGTATATAGAAGACACCAAGCAAGTCGGGTCGCTTTCAGTCTTAGTTTATGTTGACAAGTTGCATAATAAACTGGCCGCTTTAGCTAACCTTGTTAAAATGTACAACAGGTGGACTTTGTACAGGTTTACTTTATGTTTATATTTAAGCTTTATAAACATAATAAATTTTGTTCTCAAGGGTCCATTCGCTTCTGCAAATAGTTAAGAAAGTGTAACCTGTTTGCATTTATTCCGATAGAAATAAAGAACAGTTCTACGCCTAAAATCTATTAATGCTCAACTAAGATAGGTTGATTAATGTGTTATTTAAAGACACTTCTGCGTCAATGTACAACAAACCTGTCTTTGTAAGATTTTGCAGCAGGTAGGCAGCTATTCTTAAAACCCACTTTCACTTATTTTGATACTTATTTTCTGACCTGTTCTGGCCTTAATATATGTCTTTTCAATATGCCTTTGTACATGTGTATACACGAGCAAGTTTGTGTGTATACATACTATACTGTACGTTACCGTTTTGTGTTTTAAAGATTCACCTGGCAGGGATAATTGAAATTAACATGGAACATGGTTGGTTTACTGGTGTTTAGTGCTTAACCGGTTTGAATCTCCCATTCATCTTTGCTCCTGACCATTTTCTTGTGTTCCATTATTTGTTTGTCTGTCTTGCCTCTTTGTGTTACTTAGGGGCCTCCATTGCCGAGTGGTTAAGGCCGCTGATTTGAAATCACTTGCCCCTCATCGATGTGGGTTCGAGCCTCACTCGGGGCGTTGAATTCTTCATGTGAAGAAGCCATCCAGCTGGCTTACGGAAGGTCGGTGGTTATATCCAGGTGCCCGCTCGTAATGAAATAATGCTCGGAGGGGCACCTGGGGTTTTCCTCCACCATAAAAGCTGGAGAGTTGCCTTATGACCTATGATTGTGTTGGTGCGACGTTACAACCAACAAAATAAATAAAGAAATCGTTGTGTTACTTAGTCTTTTTTAATTGCGTTAAATTCAATCAATTTTACATCCAAAGATGCTGAAGAGTATTGTTTCAGGAAGGCTGTGTTCTTATAACATTGATATTCCTATTGGATTTTTGTGCTTGTTTGTGTTTTGAAAGAAATCAAAATAAATTTTCAATATTACGTCTGTTTTTATACTCCCCAAAGGTGATCATATAAATAGCACTTTATCCGTACGTCCGTCGCATTACTGAATACAATCGGAATAATATATTGCAAGAATTAGAATTGTTTTCAAGTTATGTCACTTCTATACTTCAAATTTCGTTCAGACAACTTCCACTTTGAAAAAGCAGATGGGAATTTAAAATTTTTTTCTTAACTGTATGTTAAGAAAGGATGTGATAATCGCAAAAACTATTACTCTGACTACCTTCAGTATGTTTCAACTATATCCCTATTTGCAACTAATATTTCATTTTTAAATATGAAAGGGAATTTAAAGACACCATATAAACATAGATAGCAACGGGAGGAAGTGCACAGTGGAAGATTTGTAATCATCCCTCATATGGCATGCATACTTAATTCCCATTTGTGCATTCTTTGAATAGCTATCACACCATGCATAAGATATGTGTGGGAACGTCTACTAGTTCCACCGATATACTTATACTTACAACAGAACGTTGTATCTCTTTCGACAAATCTGTTTACAGAAATGTGAGACTGGCCTGTTAAAGCAAATACTGGCCATGATGCAGCATACTTTTACCGATTTTATTTTAGAATAACGATAGAACTTAATGTAGTATTACGTCTATTATTGAATACACATATTATAAGAGAACCTGAAACATCCATATGTTTCCATAGTGACGTTCAAATTTTATATCGGGTAAGTGATGTCATTTTTGATGTCACAAAAACAAAGGTATATCGTTTGTAAAAATAAATATATGTGTAAACGCGTAAGTAATAAAAAGGCAAGCAATATTTCCGCTGCATAATTCGTACAACTCTAATTACTTACATATTAAAATCAGTTCACAAAGTTTTGTAAAATATATGAACACATAATTCGAATAATTGTACAATGCTCGCTTAAAGAAGTCAACTGCAAAAATGTCAGAAGAGAAATTGACTGATATTAAGTTGTGTTGTTTAAATACCATGCGTCAATACAAAGACGTCTTGACCTTATATTCTATCTATTAACTCATAGACTCATAGATAATGTCTTTTACAGACGATGACTGGATATTGATATGATATGTCCAGACATTTACCGAAAAAGACGTAATTACTCTTTATATAGAGTTCTTTAGATGTTTTTCAATTTGCCAGTAATGTGCAACATAAAGCTAAATTATGTTCCTTTCAAAAAAGAAGCATTCTAAGCGTTTGGACATTTCTGTTTGTTACACCGCATTTGGATGTTTTTATCAAAATGCATTAATGTGATATATAGTACTTATGTAATATAATGTTCTTAGACTTTTCTTAGAAAATGAAAATGTTTGATCATAACTCGGAAAAGTTTACATATTAAAAGATCGAGAGGCTTTTTGTATGCTCTGGCACAACTTGTAAACTGTTTCATTGTTCTTTGAACTCCAATATGGGAGGTTTTAACTGACTATGGGTATGTATTGATACTTACCGGTTATAGCGGGTTATTTCTACGGGAGGAATATTTCTGCGTTTCTGCGGTCTCACGGTAGATTCGCAAAAATATTTCCAGCAGAATATTCATCCAGCAAAAATTTAAAACGCAAAAAAATCTGCACTTTTTTTCCACCAACGTTGTTTCACGCTATGTTTCCCTAGGTAATCCGAAGTTCACAATGGCATGGTCTAATTATTGGAAATTACCGACGCCATCTAACAATTACCGATAATGGTATAATTAGGTGTGATGGTCAATCAAAGTCCTAACTGTTAATCCCCCAGAAAACATTTTTCTTCTGTGAATGAAATAAACTGAGTGAATTTCACTTGTGTCGTTCTTATTAATCCCTCGTGAATATCTTCCGAACTATACTTTAGTAACCCTTCTAAAAAAGTAACCGTTATGCCGATATACCGTAGTTTGCAGTTGTTGTTTGTGCAATTGTTGTTAGACTTATATTTTTTTTCAATTCACATGTTATTATACCCTACAATGTATTCATTAAATGCAAAGTTATTTTACAACAGTTACCGGTAATTTAGTTTATTGTTTTCATGCGCTATCATTCTCACAACGCCCGATCATGCAAGGAATTAATCCTCTTCGGCATCAAAAACGCAGAAATTTCTCTTCCTTTTATGTGAAAACGCAGAAATTAAACACGCAGAAATTTGTTTCACAATTTTTGGGGCCAAAACGCAGAATATTTTGACCGCAGAAATAACCCGCTATACGGTATGTTGTTATGACAAATGTACATAATGTGTCTACAACATTGTGTTACCTATGTTGGTGTTTCTGGCAAATGTACTTGTATATATTGTGGCTATAATCTGTTCCTTTCCTGCCCTCTTATATATGTTTTTATCATGTTAATGCTCTTTAGCTATGAGAAAATAAATATGATAGTTTTTTTATTTTTACGGAACTTTTCTGTTCAATGCTTTTTAAAGTTAAAGTTGAATAATACTGTTCTATGATAACAGTAAGATGCATTTGTTTGATAAACTCATGTCCTAGCCGCATACATTTAGAAGCTTTGTTGGAGCTCTTCATGTTTCATTTTGTGCAGTGATAATCTTCCACATAATTCCAACCGCTGTGTTGATTTAAATAAAATCTAAAAGCAAGTAAATGGATTCAATTTAGAGTAAGTGTTGTATGTGACATTTCCTGATGTCAGTTTAGCCCTTATAATGTGACACAAAATACGCAAGCCACAAGTAAGTTTTACTCTAAATACATCTGAGATAATGCCATTAAAGCAGCTCACGTAAATTAAACTATCTCTAGTCGTTTCTGTCGGCATTTCACACACTGATGAATTCACTGATCATAAACAAAATACGTCGAAACAAAACAATTATTTTAAACGTCCGTGTTTGCTATTAATCATGTACAAATCTGAAATCAGTTGAAATATAAATAACTATTTTTAATGAAAGAAATAGTGTTGCATATTCAATCTACACAATCAAATGTAAATAAATCTGTAATTCAAGTTTCATCAAGTAACTCTTCAACAAAAATGTCAATTGTTTTTGCATGGTAACATTAACTTCAGCGTCACCATGATCGTTTAAATGCACTATGCATTTTTTTTTCTTTAAATTATCAATATAGACATATTCTTCTTCATTTAGATTTTGTATTATCAATCATCATTGTGGTAGAACGCCAGCTCGAGTATTAGCGGTCATTACTTCGCTCCACGGCCGCGTCATAACAAGGACGTGAAAAATTAACCAGTACCTTCCTTGTAAGGCTCTCTGATTAAAAGAAAAATACTGGCTTCTGTCATTTCGTACACTTGTTGCGGTAGATACCATCATTAATAAAGTTTTTTTCCAGAGTAATATATATACGTTAAAAACTTGTTTGACAATCGACGCAAATAAAATAGCAAAAACTGTTATAAATGAATGCAATTTACTGATATTAGACGGGGATTTTTTTATTTATCAGCAGTAATTAGATTTTAAAAAATATCTTCTAAGGACACTTGACTTATTTCAAACAGTTTGGAGTAAAGAAAGTGTTGTGCAAGAAGTTGTTATAGATTGGCGTACCTCGTGCGTTTTCTTCATGAATTCTTTGATGCAGGCTTTTGAACTTTTCATTTGATGAAGCTGTTTTCTTAAATATTGATTTGCATGTCATGCATAGCATAAAATTGAAACATGAATACGATTGTATGACGGTTAATAAAAGAAGCAAGTTGGTTATCAATAGAATCTCTCGACGGCATTAATTTCGTGCGCTAAGTAAAAAAGAATATTATATTGTCTACTAATTATACTTCTTATGCAATTCGATTCCAATGAGACAAGACATATAGTAATGACGAGCAAACATTACTAAATCAATATACGATTTGTTATCTCATGAAATTGAAATTGACATACGAACATCAAGGCCTTGCTATGACATTACAAAGAATATTGCCTGTAGATTATTGATATAAAATTGTTAAATTGTCTGCAAATACTGGCCTTCAGGTAATAATCTTGTTTGAAATAGGAAACATTAAATTGTTGATTTCATTGAAACATACGACATATCTGTCGGGGTTTTTTTTTCAGGTAAATTATCAAATCATTATCAATGGTCAGTAACATAATTGCTATATTCATTATAAAATAGAAAAAGTGGAAACACCTCAGGTCGCCCAACACGACAAAAACGAAAATGTTGCTGGCTCGGTTTGATTGATCCTGTTCATGGACGGTAGTGGAAATGCATGCTACCGCCCATGCCCTCTAGCCCCGGGTTGAGCAGAACTCAACATTTACCCATGCTACAGGTACAAAAGCAATTAAGACACACCCGCAGATGTATTCATACGGCGGTGCACATGGAACCTTCAATGATACACTAGCGTGTAATTCCATGAAAAGTGGCGTATGGTCCCCAGTTAAAATAATGGGTTTGCCCAAAACGAGAAAACAATGTGCAGAACTAAACAAACTGGAATTTAGAAAGGTGGTCTGAGGTTATGGAGCTTGCATATCACAGAAACTGCCAAAAGACAAAATTAAAAAGCAGGCACCATATCTTAGGGGTGATTATATAATACCCAAAGCTATGAAAGCGGGAGTATTGGAACCACCCAGGCAGAAATGTTCAAGTTGATAAACTAAACAGTACCAACAAGTTAAAGCATAGCAAAAGTTCCTTCTAGGTCACATCTATATAAATATAAAATGATCATCTTGCAAAAATTTTGGTTGCAATGTCTGTTTTCTACTGCCAAAAAATGTTAGGTAAGTATTTACGCTAGTTATTTAACATAAATTGTTAAATCCAACAACAAATAAAATCTGTTACCACTTTCAGTAGAGTAAATACGGCAACAAGACATTGACCCGGTCAATCCATTATGATTCGATGTGTGAATTTGTTGCGCATAATTAGAGGGTCGCAATGGGGTTTGTTTTAACATATTAACCATGTATTTGAAGGTAACGATAATACTTGATCGTTTACATTTAAATTTGCTGATATATGTCTATCTGGTCGACTGAATGTACATATGTTATGTTCTTCAAGAATGGAGGAAATAAAAGAATCAATCAATCATCCTCGGGTTAAGTATTATGTAATCCATGGAACGTGTTCAGTCAGAGAGTCGCCTCAATTGAGAAAGAATAGTTTAACGTTACAGGTTATTTCTAAGGTCACGGAGTTTAAGTGGCCAGCTAGTAATTACAATAAGTATAATAAGAATAATAACACGACATAAAAGTCGTCCTGAACGATCTGAGAAGGTCGAAATAACAGCCCTAACTGAATGTCCTGGGAAATAAAACTTATCAGTGTGCATTTCAAAAATTGTGTTCAATTTATTTTCTGCGGCTAATTTTAAGCTAATTTTACAAAACATAACCCGTGATAATTATCCAAGAAGAAAAGCCATGTTCCTAGAACGCAGCCTCCTCGAACTATAAAGATACATGGAAAAGTTGCGCAAGAAAAGAACACATAATAGTACACAATGGAACAATGCCTTGGAGCGATCAGTGGCCAGAAAATACTACTGAGGAGTAGCACCCGGTTTATAACTTATTCCTAAGCCCCATCATGTTTCAGAGTCAAAGTACAATGTAAAATGCATTTTCCCCGCCAGTAAAACCCCTTACACATGTAATAGTAACAAAGAGCATGATATGTAAAACATAGAATGCTCTTGTAATTTGATATAAGAAGCAAACCTAAAAAATATATAAACGTTCTGCAGAAGTAAAAGCATCAAGAAAAACACCACTAAAGGCCGAACAGATATCAAGCCGCTCAGTCCTATAGGACTTTAATGACTGCCTAACATGCAGACATCCACCTGATTCCGTCAGACATAATATAACAGGAAACCATAGCGTAAAACTTTGAAAGGCCACAATAAATATCTTTAACAAAAGCATACGAGGTAAGTTAATTAACTTTCCCCGTATGCACTATTTACTCGTTCGTTCATAAAGCTCGTACGAATATTTTGTTAAACCTTCAAATTTCGTAAACATTTCAAGAATTCACACGTAAATAGAACGAAAAACTGTTGTCAAGTAGGAGATAGGAGTTTTGTTTAACTTACTAAAATTATATTTCATGACAGCCGAGCCCTTTTGTGGTACCCGATCTGCAGAGAAGAATCTCTGAAGATTCAGAGACAAACTTCAAAATGAGTAAA